>NW_007259932.1:48262-76261 GCF_000164805.1 Carlito syrichta
AGTGAATTCTCATGCAATTCATTTTCTGGAGAGTTGATTGTTTTAAAGAGCCTGATACCTCTTTCTTTTCTCTCCCTTCCCCTCTCATATGTTGATTCCTGCTTCTTTTTGCTTTTCACCATGAGTGGAAGTTTCCTGAGGTCCTCACCAAATGCAGATGCCAGTGCCATGTTTCTTGTACAGTCTGGAGAACCATAAGCCAAAAAAAAAAAAAAAAGTATTTTTTTTTCACAAATTACCCAGCCTCAGGTAATCCTCCATAGCAACACAAACAGATTAATCTCTCCATATTGAGGAAATAATAACTACTAGCAGGAGAACTTCCTGCTAGATTTAGAACCCAAGACTCATATATAAGAGAGATAAAGTTTTGTTTTGCTCAAACCACAGTTATTTTGAGAGCTGTTTTACCTACAACAAAAATGTATTACTTGTTAATATGTTTTAAAAATATACTTAAAACAAATCATATTGCTAAATTAAAAGTAAATAGAATTATTTCCATTCACAACAATGTAAAATATATTTCTTGGTGAAAATAACAGAAATAAAAATTTAGAATCATAGAACTATTAACTAGATTTAAACCTTGTAGAAAAGGCACAATACGTGGGAGAGACCTGCTCATCTGCAAATCTGTTGTCAATCATGCAAAGTTCCTTGAAGATTGAAGATTTCATCAAGAAAGACTTGTTCTTACAAACTAAGAATATCCAGAACTTTTAAAAACATAATATAAAGTAAACTTCAGGATAAATCACTAGTTGATTTCTTTAAAAATCTGATTTTAAAATTCTAGAATTCAGTAGAATCTCTCCTTGATACAATTAAAATGTTTAGCAGCTTTAATTAGTTATATATTAGCCCTTATGTATCTCCAGGGTCAAGTGCCACAATCACAATTAGATTCTGTGTATACAACAACAGTGTACCTGCATGGAGCAATTCTTATTGGTTTAGCTTATCATGATACATTATTTCTACTCCTTGCTGCTATTTGCTGTGAAGGTATTGATATTTTTTATTTTATTTTAGTTTTTTTATTTTTTATTTTTCTTAGAGTCTAGGTCTTACCATGTTACTCATGCTGGTCTTGAACTCCTGATCTCAGGCAATCCTCTCTCCTCCACCTTCCAAAGTATTGGAATTACAGGCATGAGCCACCACGCCTGGCCCTAACATTTTTAAAAGATGTTCTCCATTCATATGGGCCCTTTTCTTTGGCAGAACTAAATGAATTTTGTTACATTATGTCTGAAAAATTAGAAAAAATTTGTTGAATAGATATAATTGGAATTTGAAATAAACTGTTTTGATGTTATATTACTATGGATAATTTACATTTCTGAATATATCTCTAATTCCAAAATGAAGAATTACTGTACTTCAGCAATAATATTGCTTTTTTAGTTCCTGATTGTTTCAAAGCAGGTTTATAAAGGACCATGAGAATTATTTCAACAGCTGTAACATTTGCAATTAAAAGTTATATAACAGTTACCCTATCATTTGTAATGTCTTCCTCTACTATGCTACTTATTGTTTATCAGAACTATTGTAATCTTACACTTTGCTTTAGCAATACATGAAATTTAATTGTTACATTTTGTGTTTTAAAGGGATACTTCAAGTTAAATGGCTCTCATCAAGAATATGTGACTATATTTTGGTAAAAATATGCAGCAAAAAAGTTTACTTTCACTACCAAAACATTGAAATCTAAATTCAAAATTTGATTTTATCATCTTTGTGTGATTTTTTAAATTTAAAATTGAATATCAAATACTAAAAAAAAAAGTGTCATTTTTTAATCTGGGCTTATAAACATGTAATTATATTTATTCATTCAGAGATAAATTTATTAAGTATCCTAGTTCTGGATGCTATTGGTTCATCAATAAACCCAACAGATACAAATATTTGGTGTTTTCTTTCAGTCTCAAATAATATTTATTATTTTAATATTTACCTATGTTTTTAAAAAGTTAATTGCTTACATATGCATTTAAGAGTAGGAGGAGATCCACCACAATGAATGAGACACAGACAGGTCAGATCTGAGTGGCAGACTTGACAGGCAGCAAGCCAGGTGAGTCCAGATTTGAATCACCCTCCTTCCACAGTAGCCCTGGGGCAACTGACCCAAGCTGTGAGCAACCCTATCAGCCTGCAAGGAGAGTTACAGATCAGAGCTGAAAGGACATTGGACTTACAGGAACAACCTCAGAGCGAGTTTGGTTCCTTTTTTTAATTTTTATTTTTTGTTTCTTTGTTTTGCTCATTTTTATTTTCATTTTTTGGTTTTTTTTTCATTTTTTTCTCTCTTTCTGTTTTCGATAACGTTTTGTGCTTACTTTGTTTCTGTTATTTTACCGATTTTTCTTTTTATTTATTTATTTATTTATTATAAAGATGTGGGGTACAATTCAGGGTTAGGTATACAAACATTGATCCTGCAGGTACCCTTGTTGATGAGGTGTGCCTCTCCCTTTCCTAGCAGTTTCCCTCAACTGCCAGTCCCATCCCCCCGAACAGTTTTCCACTACTGCCAATCGCTTTCTTATACCATTGTAATTGTTGAAGTTCACCTTATGAGTAAGAACATATGGAACACAGTTCTTTGTTTCTGTAATAAATTACTGAGTATAATAGACTCCAAATCCATCCAATTTGCTGCAAAGTCCATATATTTGTCCTTCTTTATGGCTGCATAATATTCCATTGTGTATATGTACCACTTTCTTTTTTTTTTTGAGTTGAAGTCTCACTCTGTCACCCAGACTGGAGTGCAGTGGCTGCTCTGGGCCACTGCAGCCTCGACCTGTTGGGCTCCAGTGATCCTTCCATCTCAGTCTTCCAAGCAGCTTGAACTACAGGCACGCGCTACCACACCCTGCTGATTTTTGAATTTATTGTAGAGATGCGGTCTCGCCAAGTTGCCCAGGTGGGTCTCAAACCCGCGGGCTCAGGCAATCCACTCACCTCATCCTCCCAAAGTGCGCTGAGCCACCAAGCCTGGCTTGTACCACTGTTTTTTTATCCAGTCCAGCTTTAATGGGCAACACAGTTGGTTCCATGTTTTTGCTATTGTGAATAAAGCTGCAACAAACATACGTGTGTGCATGTATCTTTTTCATAGAATAATTTGAGTTCCTTAAGGTATATTCCCAATAGGGGAATTGCTGGGTTATATGAAAGGTGGATTTCTAGTTCTTTCAGAAATTGCCAAAGAGATCGTACTAGTCTGCATTCCCACCAGCAGTGTAGAAGTGTTCCTTTTGCTCCACATCCTCACCAGCATCTGTTGTTGTTTGTTTTATTAATGATGGCATTTCTTACCTGGGTTAGGTGGTATCTCAATGTGGTTTTGATTTGCATTTCTCTGATGATGAGTGAGACTGAGCACTTTTTCATGTGTCTGTTGGGTGCCTGTATATCTTCTTTTGAGAAGTGTTTATTCATGTCTCTTGCCCACTTTTTAAAGGGGCAGTTTGTTTTTTTCCTTTTGGTTCATTTGAGTTCCTTGTAGATCCTAGATGTTAGGCCTTTGTAAGATATACATTTGGCAAATATTTTTTCCCATTCTGTGGGCTCTCTCCCTGCTCTCTTGATGGTTTCTTTTGCTTTGCAAAAGCTCATTAATTTGATGAGGTCCCACTTGTCTATCTCATTTCTTAAGATATTGGCCTTTAGGGTTCTGAATAGGAATTGGTTCCCAGTTCCAACTGATTTTTCTTTTCTTTAGACTTCCAGTTTGCATATGGGAAGAGTATATCAATAGGGAGGTTTTTGTTGGTTTGTGTGTTTGTATGATTGTTTGTATGTTTTAGCTTTTAAAAAATCTTTTCAGTCTTTGTGTCTCTTTTCATTTGTTAGTTGGTATGCCTGTCTGTTTTCCCTCTTACTCTTCTTTCTCCACCTTCTTCTTGCACCCTTTCCTTCTTTTTCAATTATTTGCCTTTTTCTTATCTCATTTTGCTTTCAGTGAGCAAACTTACACCCCCTACTACATAGACAGATTTTAAGGCAGTGGGAAGCGGGTTCCAAGGTGCTCATAAACCTGTCAGTGGATACTGGAATCTGCAGATAGATTTTGAATCACAGTTCTCCCCTCAATTAAATCTCAAAACTGCAAAAGGTACAGCCCTCAACCCAAAGTCCAGTTATAGAATTGAAAAAAAGCCAACAGATTCAAATAAGGAAGAATAGGAGATTGAGCAATCAGAAGTAAAAGCAACCCTGCCATCCCTGAACAATGAATTAAAGAAGAGAGAAAAAAGTGAGGGAGAGGAAAATCTACACAAATGAAGAAAAAACAAAAGAAGTATATGGGACTCACGCAACCCCTGGGATGTCAGACATTGAGAATTCAGACATTGAAGAGACCCCAGAATTATTGGTCACGAATTACAAACCTAGATATCAAGATATTAATAGAGGGAATAAATAGAAGAGGAAAGACAAGAGGAAAATCTGAAAGAGTTGATACTTAGATAATAGCAGTAAAGAATACTGTGAATGAAATAAATAGACTGATAAGCATGGAAAGCAGAATTAGCTAAGCAGAAGAAAGAATCTCAGAGCTTGAAGACCAAAATATAAAACTAATCCAAACTGTAAAAAACATAGAGAAAAGAAACTTTAAAAGAACAAACCTTGAAGAGATGAGTGATTATTTCAAGAGGTCAAACCTAAGAGTAATTGGACTACCTGAGGCAGAAAGAGAGACAGAGGCCACACTGGGACAAAGAGTCCATGAAAGTATTCAAGAAAACTTCCCTCATTTCATCAATAATGTGACCATTCAAACACAAGAGATTCAGAGAACCCCTGCAAGACAACAAATGAGAAAACCAACTCCTAGACACATAGTAATTTACCTAAACAAATTAGATATAAAAGAAAAAATCCTAAAGGTAACAAGAGGAAAAAGGTCAGACTATCTACCGGGGAAGACCAATTAGAATAGCAGCAGATTAATCTACAGAAACACTTCAGGCTAGGAAAGCTTGGAGTCAATATTCAATGTTCTCAAAGATAAACAATTTCAACCAAGAATAACCAACCCAGCTAAGCTAAGCTTCAATAGTGAGGGAGAAATAAAAATTTTCCCAGACATTCAATCTCTAAGTACTTATGCTGCCTCTACACCAGCTCTACAAGAAAGACTTAAGAAAGTATTAAACACAAAAGAAAGGGACAAAAGAACAACAATGTTCTTTACAAGAGTGCAGGAAAAAGATTGAAAACACACATGAATTAACCCCAAAATCAAAAAGACAACAAACGAGTAGGAACAGCAACAACTCTATAAGAACCTCATGATAGGGATAAACTCTCACATTTCAATAATTAGTGTGAATGTGAATGTGAATGGACTACATGTACCACTGAAAAGACATAGAGTGGCAAACTGAATAAAAATCATACTGCAAAAACATATTGTCTCCAAGAGACTCATCTCACCAGAAAGGACAATCACAGACTTCAAGTGAGAGGATGAGAAACAAAATTTCAGGCAAACAGAGCACAAAAGAAAGCAGGAGTTGCAATCTTAATACCAGACAAAATATTCTATAAGCTATCAAAAATTAAAAAAAGATACAGAAGGACACTACATAATGATAAAAAGTTCAATCCATCAACAAGAAATATCCATCCTTAACATATATGCACCCAATATAGAAGCACCAACTTTCATAAAGCAACTTCTAGGCAAATTTTAAAAAGATATTGACTATATCACTATCATAGCTGGGAACTTTGACACCCCACCCATAACCCTAGACAGATCATCAAGACAAAAAATCAGCAAGAAGATCTGGAACGCCAACGTGATTCATAACCAAATGGACTTAATTGATACCTACAGAACACTCCACCCAAAGACCACAGAATATACATTCTACTCATCACCATAAGGAATGTAGTCAAAGATCATCCTTGGCTATAAATCAAGCATAAACAAATTCCTTAAGATGAAATTTTTCCATGCACCATTTCAGACCACAGTGGAATAAAAATAAACATCAACACCAACAAAGATCCCCTGAAACCCACAAAGACATGGAAACTAATAGCATGATGCCAAGCAACTCCTGGGTCAACTTGGGAATCAAAATAAGAGATTAAAAGATACTGGAAACAAATGAAAATGAAGAAAATTCTTACCAAAAACTTTGGGATGCCATGAAATCAGAAGTAAGATGGGAATTCATATCTCTACAAACACACATGAAAAAAATGGAAAGATCACAAATTAACAGCCTAATAAGTCTACTAAGGAAGCTGGAAAGCAAGACCACCAAAACCATAACTTCAGCAGAAGAATCCAGATCAACAAATAAAAGCCCAAATCTGGGACATAGAAGACAAAAAAAAAATACAAAAAAATCAATGAAACAAAAAGCTGGTTCTTTGATAAAAATATTGATGGTCCTCTAGCTAGACTGACCAGGAAAAAGACAAAAAATCCAAATAAACTCAATCAAAAACACAAAGGATGAAGTCACAACTGACCCCGAAGAAATACAATAGATTATCAGAGACTATTATGTGCATTGAATGTAAACACACTTGAAAACCTAAAGGAAATGTAGGACTTTCTGACATCACAAAACCTCCCTAGGTTGAAACAAGAAGAAATTGAGATCCTAAATGGACCAATAACAATCCAGAAAATTGACTATGTCATAAGAAAACTACCTACCAGAAAAAGCCCTGCACCAGATGACTTTCCAGCAGAATTCAACAAAACATACAAGGAGAAACTGATACCAATCCTATTGAAAATATTCCAGGCAATTGAGAAAAATGGAACTCTCCCCAAATCGTTTTATGAAACTAACATCACATTGATACCCAAGCAGGTAAAGATCCAACGAAGAAAGAGAACTACAGGCCAATATCCTTGATGAACTAGATGCTAAAATTCTCACCAAGATTCTGGCAAACTGGATTCAACAACACATCTCAAAAATCATCCATCACAACCAAGTAGGCTTCTTCCCTGGGATGCAAGGCTATTTCAACATTCATAAGACCATAAACATAATTAAATACATCAACAGATATTAAACCCAAAACCACATGATTATATCATTAGATGCAGAAAAAGGTTTTGATAAAATCCAGCACCCCTTCTTGATAAAAAACCACGAACATCTAGGCATAGATGGAATATACCTTAAAATAGTAAGAGCTATCTACAAGAAAACCACAGCCAACATACTGCTAAACAGATAGAATTTGGAAACATTTCCCCTGAAAACTGGAACAAGACAAGGATGCCCACTCTCACCCCTCCTGTTCAACATAGTTTTGGAAGTCCTAGCTAGAGCAATCAGAGAAGGGAAGGAAATCGGGGGTAACCAAATAGGAAAAGCAGAAATCAAGTTATCATTCTTTGCAGACAACATGATAGTATACCTCGAAAACCCACGAGAATCTGGCAAAAACCTCCTTGCACTGATAAAGGACTTTGGCAACGTCTCAGGGTATAAAATCAATGTGGAAAAGACAGTCACATTTCTATACAATGACAAAAAACATACAGAAACCCAAATAAAAAGCACAATTCCATTCATAATAGCCACACACACACAAAAATGAAATGCCTTGGCATCTTCCTATCCAGAGACATGAAAGATCTTTACAATGAAAACTATAAAACACTGCTCAAAGAAATCAAGGATGACATAAACAAGTGGAAAAATATTCCATACTCATGGTTTGGAAGAATCAACATTGTTAAGACGTCCAACCTACCTAAGGTAATCTACAGACTTAATGCAATACCCAACAAATTACCAGCAGCATTCTTCTCAGACCTAGAAACAGCAATACAGGGATTCATATGGAAGCATAAATGACCATGAGTAACCAAAGCAATCCTCAGCAAAAAATCAAAGCCATAGGTATCGCACTCCCAGACTATAAGCTTTATTATAAAGTTGCAATAATCAAAACGACTTGGTATTGGTACAAGAACAGGCATATATACCAATGGAATAGAATTGAGATTACAGAAGGAAAACTTCAATTTGTCAACCAACTCATCTTTGACAAAGCCTCCACCACCAACCATGGAGATGAGAACCTATTCAGTAAATGGTGCTGGGAAAACTGGCTGACCACATACAGAAGATTGAAACAGGACTCCTACCTATCCCCATATACAAAAATCAACTCTAAATGGATCAGAGACCTAAACATAAAACTTTAAAGTATAAGAATCTTAGAAACTGCAAGAGAAACTCTTATGGAAATTGGAGCTGGCAACCAATTCCTGATCAAAACCCCAAGTGACCATGCCATAAGAGATAAGATAGACAAGTGGGACATCATCAAACTGACAAGCTTCTGCAAAGCCAAAGAAAACATCAAGAGAGCAGGGAGACAGCCCACGTACTGGGAAAAATATTTGCCAACTCCATGTCGGACAAAGGCCTAACATCTAGGATCTATAAGAAACTCAAATGTGCTGAAAAGAAAAAAAAAAGTCACATTACAAAGTGGGCAAAAGATATTAATAGACAGTTCTCAAAAGATGTACTACCAACAACAGATACATGAAAAAATGCTCAGTGTCACTAGTCATGAAAGAAATGCAAATTAAAATGACAGTGAGATACCACCTAAATCCAGTCAGAATGGCCATCATCAATAACTCAAAAAATAACAGATGCTGGAGAGGATGTAGTGAAAAGGGAACACTTCTACATTGTTGGTGGGAGTGTAAACTAGTAAAGCCTCTTTGGAAAACAGTGTGGCAATTCCTAAAAGTTCTAAAAATTAACATTCCATATGACCCCACAATCCCCCTACTGGGAATATACCCAGAAGAACTCAAATCATTCTATAAAAAAGATACCTGCACACATATGTTTATTGCAGTATTGTTCCCAATAGCAAGAACCTGGAAGCAACCATGCTGCCCATCAAAAGAGGACTGGATTTTAAAAATGTGGTACATAGACAAAATGGACAGCTATAAAAAAGAACAAAATCATGAACTTCACAGCAACCTGGATCGACTTAGAGTTTATAATACTGAGTGATCTTTCACAGAAACAAAGAACTGAGTATCACATGTTCTCACACATAAGTGGACCTTGAACAACTAACACAATACTATAAGAAAAGAATTGACAGTATCAGGAAACTGTGGGGGGTTAGGGGTTAGGGAGGTGGGATTGGCAGTAGTGGAAATCTGCCTGGGGAAGGGGAGTACACCTCATTAACAAGGGTAACTGCATAATGAATATTTGTATACCTAACCCTGAATTGTACCTCACAATTTTAAAATAAAAAATTTAAAAGTTAAAAAAAAAGGGAGAAAAATAAAGAGAGGAAAACTGAATACCAATGTGTACTTTGTACATTAATACAAATTTTATACACTAATCACTTAGTAGCATATCAAAATAACATTTTAACCTTCCATTGAAAAGAATGGAAAAAATATACTGAAGTCTAGTAATGATAATTCTAATTAATAATTCAAATGATTTATACTAATCAGTTTTAGTGGCTAGTTCACTTATTGAAATTTTGGAAGACATGAAAATCTATGCCTGTGATTATTGGGATCTGCCACCCTACCTTTCCTATTGTCATCCTAAGCAATGATATTCATGAAATCACTGGTTACTTTTGCTAAGTACATTTTAAAAAATACAATACAAATTGCATATAGAATATTTCTTAGAGGTCTATTTATGCTAAATCATATCTTGAACTATGTTCTTATCATGCTTTGGTAAACAATACCTTTAGTTTTTTCTAGTTCTTGGCTCCAGATTTAACACCTTGATCTAATGTTCTATTTTCTTATTTCTAAGACATTCCAGAGTCTGATACTGTCTACTATTCCCTCATTGTTACTGCATTCAGATTGCTTTGTTGGGTTCTGAGCTTCCACTGAGAGATTCAACCTCTTGGCTGCAGCCCTATTCCCACTTCCTTGAATAGACAGACCCTCAGGCATGGCTATTCAACTTAAATCATCTGGCTTTACTGCTAGTAGTACTACTATTATGTTTATAATGTTCTATTTTATTATTATACTATATTATTTTATATTATAGTTATTATACATTGTTATGACATTTACACACTTTCTTATACCATTTACTTCTTACTTAAGAATTTGTGAATAGGTTTAAGCCTTGGTTATTCAGTAAATCTTTCTAAATACCCTCCCATTGGGTTAGGTGCTGTGTATTCTCAAACTTCATAAGCTTTCCTCAATCACAGTATCTATCAAACAAAATTATAGTGACCAATATACCAATAGCATTTTCTTACATTTTTTGAATGCATGAAAAGGTATTCACTGTATAGTAGTCATTTTAATTCTTTTCAATAAAGAGTGCATAAAAACATTTAAGTGGTTGAATCCTTTATTTTCCTTTATAAAATAACTTCTTGCTTCACTAACATTTCTATACAACTATTCTTACTAGAACAAGGAATCAATGAATTCTTTAATATAATACAATTTTTTAAATAAAAATTTTGAAAGTGTTGGATACTTTCAAGGTTTGGGATATTATTATGTAGACTCATCATAGATTATAATCTGATGGAATCTAAACTATGTATTTCTTCATGTACAATTTAAAAAAACACATTCTAAGTTTAATTTGGTACTTAATAATTAAGGTTATAACACTTAATGAAAAATACTCCAATTGAATCAAGAAAAATAACATTACTCTGAACTAAAAATGGGAGTAGTGGTGGAAGCTGATAGAATTAATGTATTTCAAGTATATACCGAGTCATTTATATTTATTATTTTCAAGTATAAATTATATTTATAATAAAATAATGCAACTAAAGTGTGTGTCAAACAATAAGTTCTTTGTTCTGGCATTTTTAGACCATCTAGAATAAATACTTACTGAATCTTAAAAATCCATTTTTATTATTTGCATCAAAATGTCCATTCAACTTCTTCATTAGGGAAACATGTTTATCTTAAATACTTTTATCCTGTAATATGCATTGAGTTTTTGTGACAAATAGCACCCCAATTTAGGGCATGTAGTTTAAACAATTTGTAGAGTCTCTAATTTTTTCCCACTTCCCCCACAAATTTGGTTTCCATATTATAGGATCAAAGAACTGAGAAATAAAAAGTCATAAGCAAAAGTAATTCAATGATTTTTAGCTGTGGTAATACATATATAATGTCTTCACTTAATTATATTTAACTCAGATATCCTCTTGATACATATTTTATGTGCATGTGCATGATATTTTAGAGAAAAATATTGAACCTCTTGAAATATATTTAATACAAAAACAAAAATTGTAAAAAAATAAAAAACAAATATACTTTCATTGGTATGGGAAAAATAATTTATTTAATGAATACATGAATTTGCATGTATTAAGAACCTCCTTGATTTATGGACTGTAACTAGACTGTAATTTGGATACTTGAATTACCTCTAATTTTGCAGTTTAACTTTCTTTGGTTTTCTGTGCATATAGAGAAAAATGGCTCCATATTATTTTTCTAATTTAATATCACCTGACTCTGTTTTAGTAGTCCCAAATACAAGTTACTTGAAAGAAAGAAAAAAAGAAAAAAACCAAAAAAGATCCCGAGTATCCCAGCTTATTCTGTAAACTGGTCTTTCTGGATGGGTTACTAATTTAGATCAAATAAACTACTGTCAGTAGAGAAATGGAATCTACAATGAACATGATTATAAGAGTCCATCCTATTTCTGTGGAGATTATTTGTTAGATTAGGTAAACATAGTCTCATTTTTACCATAGATGAGCCACTTCCTGGTAGTACAAAGTTTTGTAGTTCAAAATATTCATTAGTCTGAGCAGTAAAGACTATATTTAATCAATGTATTTAGCGATGAATTCAAAGACTTATTAAACCTCCTCAAGCATGATAATCCCTTGCTCTAGATCCTCAAGGCAGCCTCAGTTTTTATGATAATTTTATGTGAATAAGAAAAAAAATTATCTTTTCTCAAGTTTATTTGTTCTCATCTATTGAAAGACTATTGTAACAATACATCCTTCTCAATCAATACATTTTACTGTGGTTTTCTGAAAATATATTGTAATAAATATTATATCTACAATGTTTGTTTTGTTTATTATACCACCTTACATGTGGTTCAGTTTGCTCAACTGTATATGACAGTCCAGCAGCTTCTTACCATGCATTTTTTGCTTGAGTGACATTTGGTATAATAAACATATTTATAACTGAAAAATATATTAACATTTTAAATATAATTTTGGCACATTATTATTGTATGAATATGGAACTTATTCATTGCAAAGTACAAGAAGGATGTATAAAATGAAGAAAATTTGCAATGCCTTAAACAATTTGGGAAAAAAAGATATACACTTGTGTGTGCATATGTACATATGTGTGTGTGGATAGATAGATAGATGGACAGATCACTCTTTTAACTTGTAAGTATTGTTTTGCTATGTTCTGTATCACTCTCACTCCAGCAGAAAAGTAAACAGAATGCTACTGATTCACCAAAATAGCTCCTATTATGTTCCAAATAATGTTCTAGATGTTGGAAATGTACTATAGTAGTAAAAACATTAGGCAAACCCTAATCTTTCAGCCATGTTGTAGTCTTGAGGAGGATAGAAAGACAATAAAGAAAAAAATTTTTTTATAAAAAACTAAATTAGTAGAGTAATGAGTGTAAAGACAATGTCATAAGGTAATTGATACATGAAAATTAATGTCAAAGGAGTTTAATTTGAATTGGGTAGCTCCAAGAGTTCACTGTCAGGAGATATTTTAGCAGTGACTAAAAGATCATAGAGTTTAGAAGTCTTGTGGAGAAGATGTCTTTTTTATGAACAATATCTGTTATTAAATATTATTGATGCTATATTAAAAAATAGAATATTTCTGAAGATTATTACAGTGAAACCATTAGGAGGATTGTGTCCTCTGAATACGTTTTAGCTTCTGTAGAATATGGGTATTTGTGTATTCATAGTATATATGAATTTGTGAGAGATCAATCTAAGTAAAATTTTGTAATACATAAACTCATTTATAACTTGGGGTTATGTGTCCACTGGGCTTTGATCAAATTTTTCCTTCCAAGATGTTTAGCATTAATTTACATTTAAAGTTGCTAATAATTTACCTTTAAAGAGTGAGAGGATGTGATAATTTTTTTACAATGTTGAATATAGTCTATTCAAAAACTGTCCCTCAGGAAGGATCTATAAGTCATTTTGTGGTAATATCTGTGCTGAATAGAGCTATATTTTAGCTATTGCATAGTAAGGTGCTTATATTACCTCATATTAATCTGCAAGTTGTCCTTTCATACCTTGTTTGTATTTCCACAACTTTATAACTGCACTTGGCGGCAAGCACCATTAGACAATGATATTGACTAATTAGACATCATAGATCTTAGGTGAAGAGATATTTTACATTCTGGACCAAATTGTATAGTCAACTTTTGATTTTTTAAGAAAAGCATTTTTTAAAAGAAAACAAAATTGAATAGATACTAGACTACAATATAAATTAATACATGTTTAAACATTTTCATGTACAGAAATTTTATGTTACTGCATTTAATCCCCTTTTAAGACAGTTTATAATTATGATGAAGAGTGGTGATAGCAAACTCATATTTGAAATATTAGATTATATTTTCCTATTTACATACTTCTTAATATTCTCTTATTAAATCTAAAGTTCCCTAAATAATTACTTTTCCCTCTTTATCTCCCGCTCCCTCTCCTTTTCCCTTTCTCTAGAATTTTTGCTGTTTGAGGTATCACCTAGAGAATTTTACCCATTGGTCATGATAGTCTTCTTTCAAATATGAAACATCAGTAATAAATATGAAAATACTTAGATACTGAAGATACCACAATTAGTTAACAACTATAAACTCATTTCTCTTACCTATTATGGTGTTCTATGCATAAGTCAAATAAAAATGGAGCTTTTTTTCTTAATATGCACACAATATATGTCTTGCAAATTTAAACTAAGTACAGGGATAAGTGAGGCTGATTGTCTTATTTTGGGTGCAACCTATAACTGTGCTTCATCACAAAGAATTTGGGTTAAGTACCTCACTTCTGTCTTATATTTTCTGGACACAAATGGTTTTGGTCATGAATTGCAGCAAATCTATACATTATGAGTGGAGCTCTATCAAGATTTTTATGACATATATTTATTGGGAGCCGGTCACGGAGGCCCACTGAGCGTTAGGGATCAGGAAGGGCCATTGACCCCGAGACCACTAGGATGCGTTCGGGAGCTATTGACCCCATTTCCTCCCCTTTCTACTCAGCACTAACCAGATTAAGCTCCTGTGAGCTCAAAACATAAAAACTCTGAGACTGGGACGAACACTAGCTAACTTTAGAAGCTCATTGCTCCCATTCTTCTGCAAAATGCAGTTTTGACTTTCACACAACTTATAATTCAAACTCGTGTCACATTTAAGAGCCTTAGTATTGGTCACAGGCTTCTGGGTCATGATCTTAGGATTCATCGAAGGTGTAAATTGTAGAATATAGTTTTAGAAGATAGCCATTTTGTTGAAAGAATGCAGCTGGGTTACTTGCAGGTAGCCCACTGTGAACTTTGGACTGGGCCACATTCCAAACATTCTGGGGTGGGCCACTTTCGTTTGTAAAGTAAATACTTAAGCTTCTATAGAATTGTTTAACTTAGAATAAATCAATCAGCTTAGGATGAAAAAGGTTTATAGAATATGTCAGTCACGGATTAGGTTATCCTTTGTTATGGGATTTTAAGATTATCATATGAAAAGGGTTTAAAGGCAGTCATTGATTAAGTTTTCATGGATTAAGGTTTCTGGTGGGTGGGGGATGCCCCTCCCACATCTGACTTTGTGTATAAAAGACCCGTTGTAATTCCCAATAACACACATCGTTTCTGCACTAGACTGGAGTCCAGTCTCTTTCTTTCTCTTTCTTTCTTTCTCTCTTCTTCCTCCCAATTGCCAACGCCGTCTCCACCTTTGGGGTACACTGAACCTGGCTGGAGCTGGTCCCCGGCATATATTAAAGTATTTGAACTCTAAATAAATGTTTATTGGAATACTTCCAATTAAATATGAGAGCACTAAAATTTGTTAGTTTGTGTAGAGTATGCTGACATGGAAACTCAATAGTGATACTTTATCCACAGTAGCAAAAACATGGAACCAACAGTGTCGCCCATCGAAAGTGGATAGGATAAAAAGTTTATCAATACATATATGATGCAGACATAAACAAGGACAAAATTATGAACTTTGCAGCAACTTGGATAGATTTATAGTCTATCATATTCAGTGATCTACCACAAAAACAAAGATCTGAGTACCATATGTACTCACTCATAAGGGGACATTGAACATTTATTATGATAAATGCACTGCAAAAAAGGGATTGGCAGTAGCTGGACCCTATCAGGGGAGGGAAGGTGAGGCACATAACATCACAAAGTGTACCTGAGTATAAACTAGGCAAAGTGAGGACAAATAGGGGGCCCAAAGTTCATCTATAAAGACCACTTGTGTAACTAATCCTGACCTGCACTCGACATCTTTAAAATAAAAATAAATAAATAAATGCTTACTGAATAAAAAATGATTTAATTATATATTAAAATAGTTTTTATTTCCAGCATCTGTGTTTTTATGCATGACCAACTGGTATATAAATTAAAATATTAGATTATTTGGTTCTATGCCACTACTGGTTCTTTTTTTTTATTTTTTATTTTTATTTTAAAGATGTGGGGTACAATTCAGGATTAGGTATAAAGTGGTTATCATACAGGTAGAATTGGGGCCTCCCTTTGGTTCCCACACTGCCTGGTTTGAGATCAGGTACAGTTATTGATGTTTCCCTCTCTACCCATCCCCGGCAGTATCCTGCTACTGACAATCCCTTTCTTACAATATTATTGTAAATGTCCAGGGTCTAATTACGAGTGAGAACACATAGTATTCTGTTCTTTGTTTTTGTGATACAACACTGAGTATGATAGACTCTAAATTCATCCAAGTTGCTGTGAAATCCATATGTTTTTCCATCTTTATGGCTGTGTATTATTCCATTGTGTATATGTACCACAATTTTTAACCAGTTCAGGTTCGATGGGCAGCACAGTTGGTTCCATGTTTTTACTATTGTGAATAGTTCTGCAATAAACATGCATGTTCAGGTATATTTTTTCTAGGATGGTTTGAGTTCCTACAGGTATATTCCCAGTAGGGAAGTTACTGGGTAATGTGGGGTAGTCAATATCTAGTTCTTTTAGAAATCACCACACTGTTTTGCAAAGAGGTTGCACTAGCTTGCATTCCCACCAGTAATGTAGAAGTGTTCCTTTTTCTCCACATCCTCACCAGCATTTGTTGTTATTTATTTTATTAATGATGGCCATTCTTACTAGGGATAGGTGGTATCTCAATGTGGTTTTGATTTGCATTTCTCTGATGATTAGTGAGGTTGAGCATTTTTTCATGTGTCTGTAGGCTGCCATATATTTTATTTAGAAAAGTGTCTCTTCATGACTTTTGCCCACTTTTTAATGGGGTTTCCCCCCCTGTGGCATGTTTGAGTTCCTTGTAGATCCTGGGTGTTAGAACTTTGTCAAACATACAGTTGGCAAATAGTTTTTCTCATTCTATCAGCTGTGTCCCCTCATTCTTGATTTTTTTTTGCTGTGCAGAAATTTTTTTGGTTTGAGAGGTACCACCTGTCTATCCTACATCTCTTATGGCATGGGCACTTGGGGTTTTGATCAGGAATTGGTTGCCAGTTCCAGTTTCTGTAAGGATTTTCTGCATTTTCGGAGGTTCTTATAGTTTGGGGATTTACATTTAGGTCTTTGATCCATTTAGAGTTGATTTTTGTGTATGTTGATAGGTAGTAGTGCTGTTTCAATTTTCTGCATGTGGTCAGTCAGTTTTCCCACCACTATTTAGTGAATAGGTTCTCCTCTTCTCAGTGGTTGCTGGTGGAGGATTTGTCAAAGATGAGTTGGTTGAGAAATGGAGGTTTTGCTTCCTGAATCTCCATCTTGTTCTATTGAGCCATATGCCTATTCTTGTATTAATACCAGGCTATTTTGATTATTGTAGCATTATAGTAAAGTTTAAAGCTAGAAGTGTGCTATTTCCTACTTTGTTTCTTTTGCTGAGATTTGTTTTGGCTTTTCGTGGCCATTTATGTTTCAATATGAATTTCTGTATTGTAATTTCCAGGTCTGAGAAGAATGATGTTGATAATTTAATGGATACTGTGTTGCCTTTGGTAGGATGGACATCATAACAATGTTGATTCTTCCTGTTCATGAGCATGAAATATTTTTCCGTTTGTTTGTGTCTTCTTGGATTTCTTTGAACATTGTTTTGTGGTTTTCATTGCAAATGTCTTTCACTTTTCTGGTTAGGAATTTGCCAAGAAGTATCATTATTTGTGTGGCTCTTGTGAATGGGATTGTGCTTTTTATTTGGTTCTCTGCTTGCTTGTTGTTGGTGTATAAGAATGCTACTGCCTTCTGCACATTTATTTTTACCTCCAGACTTTGCTAAAGTCCTTTATCAGTGGAAGCAGGTTTTTGACTGATTCTTTTGGGTTTTTGAGGTATAGGATTTATCATCAGCAAAGAGGAATAACTTAATTTCTCCTTTTCTTATTTGGAGACACTTGATTTCCTTCTCTAGTCTAATTGCTCTAGCAAGGACCTCTAACACAATGTTGAACAAGAGGGGTGAGAGTGGGCTGCCTTGTCTTATTCCAGTTTTCAGGGGAAATGTTTCCAGTTTCTGTCTGTTTAGCAATATGCTGACTGGATTTATCATAGATGACACTTAATATTTGAGGTATGTTCCTTCTATGCCTAGGTGTTCGAGGATTTTTGTCAAAGAGATACTGGATTTATCAAAAACTTTTTTGCATCTAATGATATAATCATGTGGTTCTTGTTTTTTACATCTGTTGATGTATTTAATTACATTTATGTGCTTGCAAATGTTGAATCAGTCCTGCATCCTGGGGATAAAGCCTACTTGGTCATGGTGGATGATTTTTGAGATGTGATGTTGAATCTGATTTGCTAGAATCTTGTTGAGAATTTTTACATCTATGTTCATTGGAGATATTGGCCTATAGTTCTTTTTTGTTGAATCTTTACCCAATTTGAATATCAGTGGGATGTTAGCTTTGCAAAATTATTTGAGGGGAGAATTTCATCTTTCTCAATTGCCTGGAATATTTTTAGTAGGACTGTGTGTTTTGCAGAATTCTGTTGGAAATCTGTCTGACCCAGGTCTTTTTTTGTAGGCAGTTTTCTTATGATGGAGTCTATTTTCTGGGTTGTTGTTTGTCTATTTATTGTCTCAATGTCTTCTTGTTTCAACCTTGGAAAGTTGTGTGATGTCAGAAAGCCCTCCATTTCATTTGTGTATCAAGTTTGTTTCTATACAAGTGTGCATGGTAATCTCTGATAATCTTTTTTATTTCTTCAGGGTCAGTTGTGGTTTGAACTTTTACATTTCTGATTGTGCTAATTTGGACTTTTTCTCTCCTCTTGGCCATTCTTGTTAGAGTCTATCAATCTTTGTTATTCTTTCTATGAACCAGCTTTTTGTTTTGTTGATTTTTTTCTTATATTTGTCTTCTATGACCTGTATTTGGGCTTTTACTTTGGTGATTTGGATTCTTCTGCTAAAGTTAGAGTTTTGGTGGTCTTGACTCTCTAGCTCCTTTAGGGGATTTATTAGGCTGTTAACTTGTGACCTTTTTATATTCTTGATGTGTGTGTGTAGAGATATAAACTCCCCCCTTAAAAATGTTTTAATGGCATCCCAGAGGTTTTGGTGGGGTGTTTCTTCATTTTCATTTGTTTCTAGGCAACTTTTAGTTTCTGTTTTTATTTCTGTGTTGACCCAGTAGTAGTTCAACGTCATGCTATTTAGTGTCCATGTCTTTATAAATTTGGGGGGAATTTTGCTGATGTTGATTTTTATTTATATTTCACTGTGTTCTGAGAAGGTGCATGGCAGTATTTGGATTTATGAAATTTGTTTAAGCTTAATTTATGGTCTAGGATGTGCTCATCATGAGTACATTCCTTGTGGTGATGAGTAGAATATGTAATCTGTGATTGTTGGTTGGAATGTTCTGCAGATATCTAAGTCCATTTATTTGAACATCAAGTTTAGGTTCCAGATCTCTTTCTTAATTTTTGCCTCAATGATATATCTAGGGTTGTTAGTGGGGTATTTAAGTTCCCAGCTATAATCATGTTAGAGTCAATATCTTTTTTTCGTTTAATAGTTATTAGTTGCTTTATAAATGCTGGTGCTCCTGTGTTGGGTGCATATATGTTTAGGATGACTATTTCTTATTGATGAATAAACCTTTTGTCATTCTGTAATGGCCTTCTGTATCTCTTTTAATTTTTGATAGTTTAAAGATTGTTTTGTCTGATATTAATTAATGGCCTCTACCTTCTTTTGTGATCTATTCACCTGGAAACTCATTTATCATTCTCTAACTTTGAGTCTGTGCATATCACTTGTGTTGAGATGAGTTACCTGGGTGCAGGAAATTATAGAGTCATTTTTTTTGTTTTTTGAATCCAGCTTGCCATTCCATGTCTTTTCAGTGGTGCATTTAGTCCATTCATATTCTGGCTAATTATTGACATGTGATTGTTTATTCCCATCATGAGGTTCTTATAAAGTTTGCTTTCTTTTAGCTTTTGGATTGATGGATGTGTGACTTTCAAGTTTGCAGTAGCGATGTATTCTCTGTTGATTCTATATTCTGCTGTTCTCTTGGGAAGTACATGTTCATTCTTTTTTTTTCTTTCTTCTGTGCTTAATACCTTTTTAAGTATTACCTATAGAACTGGTCTTGAAGCTACATAATCTCTTAGGAATTGGCTGTCTGGGAAAAATTTTAATTCTTCATTGCTGATGAAGCTGAACTTGGCTGGGCAGGAAATTCTTTTTTTTTTTTTGAGTTGGAGTCTCACTCTGTCGCCCAGACTGGAGTGCAGTGGCTACTCCCGGCCACCACAGCCTCGACCTGCTGGGCTCTGGCGATCCTTCCGCCTCAGCCTTCCAAGTAGCTGGAATTACAGGCGTGTGCTACCACGCCCGGCTAATTTTTTTTTTAAATTTTATTGTAGAGATGAGGTCTTGCTTGCCCAGGTGGGTCTTGAAACCACGGGCTCAGGCAATCCACTGACCTCAGCCTCCCAAAGGCTCGGGATTACAGGCTGAGCCACCGAGCCCGGCTGGCAGGAAATTCTTGATTGCAATTGTTTATCTTTTAGGACTTTGAATATTGGACTCCAGTCCTTTCTAGCTTGTAGTGTTTCTGCCAATAGGTCTGCTGCTATTCTGACCTTTTGGTTTTCCCATGTAGGTAGTCTAATCTTTCTCTCTTGTAGCCTTTAGGATTTTTTCTGTTGTGTCTATTGTGTAGGCAAATTACTATGTGTCGAGAGGCTGATCTTCTTATTTGATGTCTTGTAAAACTTCTCTATATTCCTTGTGTTTGGATGGTTATAGCTCTCATGGGCTAGGGAAAGTTTTTTTGGATTGTTACCTGGAATACTTGCTTTAAGGTATTCTCCATTTCCATTTCTTCTTCTGGGATACCAGACAGGCATAGGTTTGTCCTCTTGATATAATCACACATCTTTTTGATGCTTTGTTCTTTCTTTCTGAGTTTTCTTTCTATATTCTTTATAGATCGAATAAACTCCACATTTTATTCTTACAGTTCTGAGATTCTATCTTCTGCTTGATTAATTCTGCTTTCCATGCTTGTCATCTAGTCATTTATCTTTTGGATGAAATTTTTTATGGCTAAAATCTCTTTTACAAGTTCTTTCAGTGTGGCATCTTATCTTTCTTGAATATTATTCACTCTTTTCATCTATTCCTTCCTTAATCCCTGTTGTAATCTGCAACCAGTTGTTGGTAACTTTCATTGTTTGGGTTCTGATGTCTAATTTGTCAGACATTTTCTCTTTGTTACACTAGGAATTGCCTGTGTTTCTCTGTTGATTTATCTTCATTTGTGACAAATCTCTTTTTTTTCTCTTCTGTTCTGCTATTCAGTGGCAGTGGGAGAGGTTTTCATTTCTGATGTTTACTCAGCTCTCCATTTTTTCCTTATCAGGGCTCTGAATTTGTTATATTTTGAAACAAGACTGTGGTGGGAAACTTTGCTCTCTCTTGTAGTTTTGAGAGTCAAATAAGAAAGATGGGGAGCTAGGTTTCAGAAACTACTTGCAAATCATGATATTCACTTATTTAGGTATGGATTCCCTGAAATCTACTCCTCAGCCCCACTTTATATAATGATACAATGGGTACATGTGCGCACCCCCGATTCCAAAATACAGTAATAGCATTGTGGAAAACAGAGAAAAGTAGAATGAACTGAGATGAACAAAATTTGAAAAAATAATAAAAATTTTAAAAATCCCAAAAAACAAAAAAACAAAAAATGAAAGATGAACACTCAATCTTTCACATACACACATAAACAGAAAACAAAAGAGTTAAGAAAGAAGAAAAAAGGGGTGGGGAAGGAATGCAGATCAAACCCTCACATACACATTCATGCACTAAGGAAAAATATTTTTAAAATTTACAAACATATGAACAAGCAAAAACCCTGCCCTCTTGTGGCATGTTCTGTAATTGCTCCTCTCAGCTTTCCTTGGTTATCTCCTACATAGCTTTGACCTCATTCACAGTATCCCCAGTGTCTGGCCCAGGGAAAGAGAAGGGGGCAGTGTGGGGAAGTGTAGCTTCAGTCCTCCCCTCCCACTTTAGTATGGTCAGGATGATCCCCTCCAGCAGGGAGATACAAGATTGTCTCCTCCCCAGGTACTGGCAGGGTTGCCACAGCCTTCTACTTGTTATCATAAGGAAATAAATTTGGCAAAGAATGGTGTGATAATAAACTGGGACTATTCAGGTAAGACACAAAATATAGAACCTGATACAAAATAAGAACTTGGTAAATATGAATTTCTAATATTTTTATTTTTCTATTACTTAAAAATATTTCTCTGTGTAATTTTACTGTCTTCCTTTCTTTTCATCTTATTGTTCAAGTGGCTTATCACAGGTATACTGTCCCTTAGTAAGTATGATTTTCTCCGTCTGTTTAAATTTATCATGAATAAGTTCTATTTTTTATATATTGGTCAACTGTTGATATATCCTCTTTGTGTGTACCTTGATATGAGTATGAATTTCATTACTATTTTTTGACCTTATATGATATTACATATAAGACATGTATCCTAATAGCCTAGGTGAATATTTTTTTTCACATTTCTTTTTCTGTGTAGAGGATACTATTTATATATTTACTTACTTTTATACCTAGCATCTTGGCATAGATTCTAATAGGTAAAGTTTTTGTTTTTTTAAATAAGCAATTGTTGTATTAAATTATTGGCTGCAATATGTATACAATTAGGGTATTTCTTATTGTTGAATTTTAAGAGGTCTTTGTATATTATGGACAATAGTCTCTTACTATGTCTTTCACAAATATTTTCTCTTAGTCTGTGCCTTATGTTTTTATTATATTAACAATGTCTTTCTCAGAGCAGAACATTTTAACTATAATGAAATTCAGTCTATCAATACTTACTTTCATGGATTGTACCTTTAGTGTTGCTAAAAATTGTCAACAAATTTAAATAATGTGGGTCATCATTCTCTTGTTTCCTTCCAAGAGTTTAAAAGTTTTTCATTTTACATTTAAGCCTGTGATCCTGTTTGGTTAATGTTTTTTAAAGGATGTAGCATTCTTTTATTTTTTTGGCAGGCATATTTGTAAAGAAAAATTATAAATGTCTAATCTAACTTTTTGTATGCCATAGTGTCATGTCTTGTCAAAAAAGTAATAGACATAATATATCTTGATGTTAGTAAGACATATTTATTAAGTCACAATATAGCATTTTCAGTGTTTTTTATATAAAAAATTAATTTTTTGACAAACAGGATTGACTATGTTGTGTGTCTTCTTTTGGATGTGTTTCTAAAAGCTACAAATGGATCATAAAAGAGTGAAAATCAGTAAGTCAAAAAACAGTAAAATCGAGATGATACTGACACCTGATTTCAAAAAGAGACTTGCATCCTTGAATATATACATATATAGCTCAAAGTTTTAAAAACTTATATGCACACAATTATTAAACTTCAAGTGCCATAAAAATTTTTAATGCTAAAGTCTTAGAGAAAACATACTTTGAAATGACTATGACTAATTGGAATTTTTTTCTAGTTTTATATTTGGATAATGTGTGAAGGATCTTAAATCTGTTGAAACATAATTTGCCTCCATTTACTGGCTTAGCTAGTTCTGCCAAGATATCGACAGAGCATATGTTACCTTTTTTGGTATTTTCTTCATCACCAATTCTGTTTCAAATTTTATGAGTGATCAAAATTGAGCCTAATGAATTGCTAACCAAGAGCAAAAAAGGTCTTGTATATGTGGCACCCAATTATCGGAGTCAAACAGAATCATTAACTTATTTATTATTTCTTATTTTTCAAAAATAATGACATTTATCCTAATTTTAATTATCAGAATACATTGTAAATTGTTTCAGGGATAATAATACTTTTTAACCTATTTTTGTTTTAAAATATTTATATTGTTTTATAAGTTTAAATTCCATGATCTAAAGTTTTGTAATCTAAAATTTGACATTTTAGGAAAATTGTCTAGGAAAATGTTTTTTAGTCTCTATTAAGAAATTGTAGTTATTTTTATTACTTAAGAAACCATGCATTGGAACATTTATATTCACAAATAAATAAATGATATGCAAACAAATATGATTTTCTAAAGCATCAATATTTCATTCTTCTAATAAACCATTTCAATGAGAACCATGAAAACTTGACCCCATTAACAAAATTGTATTTGGTGTTAACACAAAAACATCTTTAAGTAAATAATACCAGGTACATGTATTACATACATGTACTTGTATATGTGTAGACAATTTATAGGAAGATAAAAATGAACCTGTAAATTTTGATTACATCAAAGAAGGCTTCAGATACATTTATCATGATTTACATATCACATAGCTTGAATTCTTAAGATATTTCAAAGTTTTTTAAAATAATTTAATTTAAACTGACTTCAAGCTTAAGTAGAACTGATTTTGGTAAAGATTATAACAGAGTAGAGTTTTTAAAATTCTATCTCAAAATTAACACAAGTTGGAATATTTTCTGGAATGTTTCCCCCATTTTATTTTAGATTAATGGGGGTACACATACATGTTTATTACATAAACGTATTGTGTACTGGTGGGGATTGGGTCTCAGATGACCCACTTCCCACATAGTAAACATTGTTTTCAATGGGTAATTTTTGAACCCCAACTCTCCTCTTCACCTCCCCTTATTGGCATCCTCAGTGTCGATTATTTCCATCTTTTGACCATTTAGCTAACCCATATGAGTGAAAATATCCTCTGTTTGGTTTTCAGTTTCTGTGTCAATTCACTTAAGATGGTGATCTCCAGTTCTATCCATGTTGCTGCAAAGGACATAATTTCATTCTTTTCTTAAGGCTGAACAGTATTCCATTGTGTATATATATTCCATATCATTTTAATTCAGTGGGTTGGGTGGGTACATAGATTGGCTACATGATTTTGCTACAGTTAATAGTACTGTGGTGAACATATGAGTACAGGTATGTTTTTTATATATTGATTTTAAATATATTAATTAACTGAGCTATAATTAAGAAAGAAGGGAAGAAACAACATCTTGTTGAGTTGCTCAACAAAGACTTGGGACAAAGCAGGAATTAGTGCTATATATTTTTTTCAAAATAACTTCATTGAGGTGTAATTGATAGAGAAAAATTTGTTAATGTATGCAACTTGATGAGTTTGGAAATGTGCAATGCACCAGTGAAACCATCACAACAATCTAGGTAGCAAATATATCTATCACCCCCAAAAGTTTTCTTGTTCTTTGTTGTTGATTGCCATTGTTTAACTTGTTGTTGTTGCTGTAAGAACACTCAACATGAGACTGACATCCTAAATTGTTAAGTGTGCAATGCAGCATTGTTAACTATATGCACCATACTGCACAGTAGATCTCTAGGAATTACTTATCTGGCATCACCGAAATTGTACATCCATGGAACACCATTGGCGCCACCATCGTGTTATCTGCTTCTATGAGTTTGACTATTTCAGATGCCTCTTCTAAGTGGAACCATACAGTATTTATATTTCTGTGACTGGCTTTTCACTTAGTATAATGTCCTCCAGGTTCAACTATGATTGCTCTAAATGGAGTTTCATATTCATTCATAGAGAAAATGAACATATGGAGAATAAAGAAGTAATAACACAGGAAACAGCTTGAATACAAATATGGGAAGAGGCAGTGGCAAGTATGTGTAGAAAATTATGAGAAGTTAAGTTTGATTCCTATAGAAGTTGGAAAGTAAAATAAAAGATAAAACAAAAAGCCAGGCTGGGTGGCTCAGCCTGTAATCCCGCTCCTTTAGGAGGCTGAGGTGTGTGGATTGCCTGAGCCTGCGGGTTCGAGACCCGCCTGGGCAACTTGGCGAGACCTTATGTCTACAATAAATAAAAAATTAGCTGGGTGTGGCAGCGTGCCTGTGATTCCAGCTACTCGGAAGGCTGAGGCGGAAGGATCGCCGGAGCCCAGCAGGTCGAGGCTGAGGTGGCCGGGAGCGGCCACTGCACTCCAGTCTGGGGACAGAGTGAGACTCCAACTAAAAAAAAAAAAAAAAATAGATAAAACAAAAAAACACAACTTTAGATGTCAGGTTAGGGAATGGGATAACATATACTTTAGCTACTGGGGAGTCATTGACAACAAGAGAAAGATCATCAAATTTGTTTTTCAACAAAAATTTAATTGGATATGCATATGCCTTTTAAAAGTTTTATACAATAGCTCAGGTGAAGAGTAATAAGAACATGAATTTGTGGATTTATTAGAACTATGGACATGGATATAGTAGCCATGAGAAGAATAGTGAACAGAGCATCACTTTGAGGTATATATATATATAGAGAGAGAGAGAGAGAGAGAGAGAGTTGGAGTCTCACTCTGTCGCCCAGACTGGAGTGCAGTGGCACGCTCCCAGCCACCGCAGCCTCGACCTGCTGGGCTCCGGTGATTCTTCTGCCTCAGCCTTCCAAGGAGCCGGAACTACAGACACGCTACAACGCCTGGCTAATTTTTGATTTATTGTAAAGACGAGGTCTTGCCAAGTTGCCCGAGTGGGTCTCGAACCCGCAGACTCAGGCAATCCACTTGCCTCGGCCTCCCAAAGCGCTGAGATTACAGGCTGAGGCACCGATTCCGGGCACTTTGAGATATATTATTGACATAAGTCCAGTAATGTGGCAATGATTGATCATTTCACCTACCAGTTAAATCCTTCAGCGTTTGCCACCCACTGTACTTAGCATACATGCCAGCAATTTTATCTTGATCTAAAAGTCTTCAGTGATTTAATCCTTTCTTTTTAAGTTCTCTTCACACCATTTTATTTCACTTACTTCCACCCCTCGCACACTGGCTTCCACCATAATAATTTCCTTGTAACTTTTCTAAAGCTCTTAGTAATTCTTCCCTAAGTGCTTTCACACAGACAATAAATTCACTTGGATTACTATTTCTTTTCACCTAGCTAACTTCTAAATATCCCTGAAATTCCATTTGAAACCTCCCTTTCTCAAAAAGAATTTCCCTGAAGTTCCCATCTGGACACTCTGTACTTTGATCTTTTAGCACCATTTATATTTTCTTTTTAGTTGGTATCACAGCTGTATAGCATGTGGGAGTGTGTGTGTGTGTGTGTGTGTGTATGTGTGTGTGTGTGTGTAATTTTTATATGGAAGTTATTTGGGTTTCCCTTCACTTCTTTAGTTCCTTCGGTACAGGGGTTTAGGCATATAATTACTATGCATAAAGCCCATATTACTAGTGAAGCATTTGACAGGCAGGGGACGATCAATAAATATCTTTTAATAAATAAGTGGGAAGAGGAAACCTCTCATGTGTCTTAATTTAGCAGCAGAAATTATCTCTCTATTTCAGACATGCTCAGTTGCATCATGGAGTTGTCAAAAATATTCAGAAGTTTGGTTTTTCTAGTAGCACAGC
Source organism: Carlito syrichta (assembly GCF_000164805.1). Taxonomy (NCBI): domain Eukaryota; kingdom Metazoa; phylum Chordata; class Mammalia; order Primates; family Tarsiidae; genus Carlito; species Carlito syrichta. The sequence goes on from NW_007259932.1 coordinate 75,511, forward strand.
AGCCCATTTTACATAGAGTTGAAGGCAAGAGGTTATTAGATTACTAAAAGCATTTAAAGAGAAAAAAGGAAAAGCTAATGAAAACACACATTTGTAAAATAAGAGTTAGCTGAATCTGAGGTCATAAGAAGGATAAAAAGAGTACCAGAGAATTAATCAGGAAAAGTATTATGTAGAGAATATTACAAAGCAAGATGTTACACGAGAGAGAGACAGAGAGTAACTAAATGGTCAATACATCAGGCATGCATGTGATATAATTTTTTGACTTGCTTCTTGTCACAGGGGAGCTATCACAAACTCATGTTGAAGACTACCCTATTCAAATTTTGAGCATTTGCATAATGTGTTATCAATATACTTCCGTTATTCTTCTAACTACTCCCTAACTTCCTTTAGTGCCATTCTCAGACACTCTTCAGAATCTCACTTAGTCCACTCATGTGACATCCTATACATTACACTTTTAACCATTCTGAAAAATATTGGGGTTTTTTGTTTGTTTGTTTGTTTTTTGAGTTGGAGTCTCACTCTGTCGCCCAGACTGGAGTGCAGTGGCCACTTCTGGCCACCGCAGCCTCGACCTGCTGGGCCCCGGCGATCCTTCCGCCTCAGCCTTCCGAGTAGCTGGAATTACAGGCATGCGCTACCACGTTCGGCTGATTTTTTGGTTTATTGTAGAGATGAGGTCTCGCTGCCCAGGCGGGTCTCGAACCTGCGGGCTCAGGCGATCCACTCACCTCAGCCTCCC
>NW_007259932.1:76501-86873 GCF_000164805.1 Carlito syrichta
AAAAAAAAAAAAAAATCTTATTTCAGTACAGTATTTAAATATCATTTTATGTTTATTATTAAACTTTATTTTAAAAGTCAGTTGAAACTTTCTTCCCAATTCCAGTTCCATCTTGCTTCAAGTCAAAAAGCAAAAGGTAGTTTATTTTCCCTTATTTTCTTCTATCCAATTCTGTATCTGATATTACTCTTAATCTGATTAGAAGGCATGACTTTTAAGGATGATTTCCTCTCAATGGCAAATGTGCAATTGATGGCTCTTGCTCTCCAATATCTGACCCAACTGCAGTGTCCTTGATATGGGCATTTTCCCTGTGGTGGACAGCTTCTGCTATCTCATTAGTTCCAAACTTCCAGAAAGGTGTCCTTTAAACTTCTAGGCAATCTTTTAAGGTGAGATTCATTTTGGATGACCCTAGATAGATTCCTTTGCCTAATTCTCAACTCAATTTGTAAGAAATACAGTTGTGACATAAGACATAGAAACATACATCTCTGTGATGTCTTTCTTTATTTCATGACCAGACAATGGCAACCCCTTCTACAACTTCTAAATTAATAATTCTCCTAGTAGAAAACAAATAGTATCTAAGTGATGTTTGAACTTCAGGAAACACATAGCAAGTTGTCAAATGGTTATCATGAAGCTTGTTTACATTTGTTTTAAGAAAAAATGAAGCGCCTTTCTCCATTCTCAAAACGAAGATTGAAACCAGAAATCCAAAATTATCTCTACTGATTGAATTTTTCAATTTTCAATTCCTATGCAAACAAGGGGTAGCAGATTCCATTTTTGTCTTAGTATGCCTTTCACAGGAAGGTCACCTGTTCTGTTTAGTATCTGAGGGTACTTTGCGTCTATTCAATTCTTCTTGACAGTTGAAGCATCAGCCCAAAAGAGACTTAAAAAAATTTTACCTTAACTTTTGTCATATATTGTGCCACCAGAAAAAAAAAAGCAGATTTGTTTATTGCCACCACTTATTTTTCACTTTTTTCTCTTACATAAGTAGTTGCAAATGTTATTTTAAAAATTATATTTATATCTTGCCATATACCTTTTTGTCTTATGCTTTTGTTTATCCCTCAAGACAATATATACATTTGTATTACTAAATCAGATTGTCATCTTTAACTAACAATATTAAATTGATTTTTCTAAATTTATGAATGAAAAATCATTTTTTGATATTTATTTTTTTTTAATATAACCTGGGCAAAGTATGAGAAAAATGTTTGCTTGTTTGTTTTTTAGTAGATAGATGGTTCTTACTTTTTTATTAGTCTTTCACTTTTCTTTCAAGAGCAGACCTATGAGAGCACAGAAGGACATGCATATATATGTATCTTCTAGTTAAATGAACTTTCCAAGTAATTTATTCCATTCTAATGTTTCAAATTTTAGTAGGCTCAAGAAGTGAATTGAAAATTAGTCAATTTTATGGGAATCTACCACTAAACAATTACATATATTAAAATTATGTTGCTTTTGTTTTATATTGTATGATTAAAACTGTCTAGAAGTTAAAACCATAGGAAATAAAATATTATTGTATTTTATGATGATGTCTATATATAAGGGAAGAGGCTTCCAATTGTTGACATATTTTTCTAAAAGATAAATTCCCACATATACATAGCAAAATTGACTTTTATTAATAATTTATAATACATATTATTATTTTGGAAAATTAGAGCCAGTGAACTAAAAATCAGTATTCTGAAGAAGTGACAGTTAAAACTCTATATTATGTCTTCTATGAGAAGCATGAGTTATCAAAAACTATCTTGATAAGAAAATTATTCTTAAAAAAGAACATACCACACTATTAAATAAGTTCCAAATTTTTATTCCTGCATTCTTCAGCTTTGTTTTATTTGATTCACCAATAAGCTATTTCTGTTTTCACGTTCAGCTATATTCTTGAAGTCCAAATAAATTTCCATCAGGAGTCATGGAAGACAGGAAATCAGATGACTGACAATATGTTATTATGATAGTCTTTGTGTGTCACATCTTTCCTAATTGACACTCAGTGCAATATGGTCTTGAAGTATATTTTCAGATTAGGGAATAAAATACTTATAGAGATAAATAATAAGGAAAAAATAATTGTTACTTTTATAAACTAATGAAAAACTAATGAAATCCCATGAATTGATCTATCTCTCTAAATGTTTCCACACTGATTTTCTGACTAAAGACTCATTGCAACATTTTTTAAAAATTGGTTCAAATATATAAGTATTATATTATAAATGAGCATGGCAGAATTAAAGAAACACATTTATATTAACTGTAATTATAAAATAGAATTCTGTGACTGGAAATAATTGACAAACTGATAGAAGATCTCTTTCTGTTTAAGAATACTTTAAAGAGCATAGTTTTATTTTTCTGATAATTATGCAAGGGGAAAAATCCTAAAACACTAAATACGAATGTAGAATCTGACTGTTTCAGCAAGAATGCATTATTTACAAGAATTAAAGCCCAAATTGCAACTAGGATACTTTAAGGGAAAAAAATAGTCAATGATCTAAGCTCACATGGCTAAGCTGTCCAGAGATTTGCTTGTTTCAGGCACTTATACCAGCAGTTTACAGAACACCCTTAAATCTCTCACTCATTATTTTTCTACTTTCGGTATTTCTGAGGGTGGGGCTCATTCTGTCTCACTGAATGCAACTGAACACATACATGGGAAATATTGGCAAATGGAGCACCTTATATTTTTCTCAGTATTCAAGATCCTAGAAGAAAAAAAAAATCTGCCAGACAACACATAATTCCCTGACTACAAATGGCCTAACTCAATCATTGATCATTTTTGTGGAAGAGGGAAAGCATGGATCTGTAAAGAAAACCAACTGGGAAGACAAAGAACATATTTGCACTAAATTAACAAAATGGAGTATGGTTGCAACTATGATTAAAATTTTTCAGTTAGAATATCTATGAAATAAGCTTGCAAAAGTATTTGAGCCATGAGAATCCCATTCAGCATGCAAAATGTGCATTAATCACAGATGCATTCATTCAGTAAAACAGTAAATCTGTATGAGAGCGTCAGCTTCTCCAACTGGGTGATTGTGTGTAAAGATATTAGGAAGGGCCTCAATATAGGCTTATTTCACATTTATCAAAGGTAGAAGAGCAGATATATCTAATAGGGCACTAAATATTTTTGAATCCTTCATTGCTTCAGTTAATCCCTTTTGATACAATGTGCCTAGATGACAATGCTATCTTCTACCCAGTGCACTATGTACTAAAAACACAGGTTGGAGAATATTTCCTATGAGTGACCAGAGAACAAATACTTTTGGCATTGCAAGCCATATAGTCTCAGATATTCAGTTCTGCTATTATAACATGAAAGAAGTCATAGGCAATGTATAAAAAATTAGCATGTTTGTGTTCTAATGAAACTTTATTGCCACTGAATTTTGAATTCCATATACTTGTCATATGTTGCACAATATCTTTTGATTTTCTTTCTAACTATTTAGAAATATAAAAACAATATTTTTTACTTGACTGTGGATTGTACACAAGGCAGAGGGTCAGATTCAGCACATAGTCCATAGTTTGCCAAACTCCTGCATTAAAGGACTGCTTTCAAGATCATAAGCCTTTGAAAGAAAGCCAGACATCACAATAAAAAATCAAGAGCAAGCTAATATTTCCTCTATTAACACATCATGTTTCACAGTGCTATGATTTTAATGCAAAAGCTTTAATAAGATAGATTTGAAAGTGAACTATAAATATTATTGAAAAAAAGACAATCCCTCATTATTGCATTTACCCTCAATGAGAACATTCCCATTTCTTCTTACTTGATGTTTTATCCTGGGTGAGTTTTTAATGATTCATTTCATTTATTCAGGATTAGAATCTCCTCATTACTTGATAATACAATATTCCAATCTATTTTACACCTCTATCCAAATTACTAAAGTTTACACCTTTTCTTTCTCACTCTTCCTTTTTCTCTTTTTCTCGGTCTCTCCTTTTTATTGAACACATAAGTTATATCCATAACAGGTAATAGTTATTCAGTATTTCTTCTAGATATTCTATATACATAATCTACAAAAAAAGGTTTTATTTAACCATTTCCAATCTTTGTACTCATTAGAACCTTCAATACAATATTTTATAGAAGTATTACTTCTAGACACTCTGGTTTCATTGATGGGAAGTTTTTATGAATTCTCCATTGAATACGATATTTGTTCTACTTTTGACAGAACTCTTTGTAGATTAAATATTATCATTTTTATTCTCAGTTTGCTATGAGGTTTATGATTTCCATAAATTTTTATGTGAATATCATAACATTTATTGGTGTATGATTCCACATATATTAGCATAAGTATATGTTTGTATAATCGCCACTGCAGTCAGAAAACAGAAAAGTTTTATAACTCCAAATAATTCTATTGTGCTGTCTCCCTTGTAAACAAAACTTTCTACGATCCCAGACCCTGGCAAACAACTAATTTATTTTTCTTTCCATAGTTTTACCTTTTCCAGAATATCACGTGTAATCATATAGTACATAAGTCTTTAAAATTGGCATCTTTCATTAAGTATAATACATTTGAAATGTATTCATATCATTGCATATATGAGTAGTATATTCCTTTTTTAGTAGTATTAAATTTTATAGACATGTATAGTTTTTTATGCTTCAATCTATTGATGAGAACTTGGTATGTTGCCAGTTTTGGTCGATTATAATTATAGCTTCTATAAACATACATGTACAGGTTTTTATGTGAAGGTAAGATTTTATTTATCTTGGGTGAATACTTAGTGGTAAGATTATTGGGTCATATGATTAAATTTGTATCTAACTTGAAGTATACGAGAGTGGCTCCATCATTTTGCATTTCCACCAGCAATGAATTAAGTTATTGTTTACTTTGACTTTTTTCTAGCATTTGGTCTGTTTATATATTGAATTTTTATCTATTTTACATGTGCATTATGTTTTATAGTTCTAATAGGTACATAGTGACATCTTTTTGGAGTTTTAATTAATGTTATTCTAATGTTTTATAATCTTTATAATATTGAATATTAAAAAGGTTTTAAAATATTTTGTTTGAATTTATAATGCATGGAATTTAATTTATGAGTAATTTTATGTAAACAGAAATGTATTTTTCACAGTTCTGGAGTTTAGAGTGTCCAAATCAAGATATTCACTGATTGGGTGTTTGATGAGGGCTCACTTCATATGCCCAAGTAAAGTTAATTTGGAATTGTTAGCATATCTTTTTCCACAATAATTAATTTTGATACATTTTCTTAATGTTTAAAATTATTATGCTACCCTTAATAAACTGTCATAATTATATTTTCAATATGACAGTATAGTTTTACACACAGTAGTATAGTTATACTACTATAACTATAAATAATAAAATCAGAGAATTTTATCAAGAACATGTAGAAAACATTCTTTGTAAACATGTTACAGCTGAATTCTATAAATTGAATTTGAGTTATATAAGTTTATTTATCTTTGTTCTGTAAAATATATCTAAGAACATTCAATGTGAATAATTACTATGTGTATTGGAACACTTAAATTTCAAGTGGACTTATATAATTTAAAGCAGTAAGATGTGTTTTAAAATATTATTATGATGTATAAAGATAATTATACAGTAAAATTTCCAAAAATAAACTATTAATAAAATATTTCAAAACCTACTCACCTTGCATTTTTTAAATGCAGATTATTTTATTTAGTGCTTCCAACACAGTGACCCTATAGGGTAGGTAATTCTCATCCATTCTCTCATAGCAATTTGTAGGTTAAAACTAATAAAAAATGCAGAGATGTGCTAATCATTTTGTCCACATGAGACACAATGACATTTAATTTGCTTGTGAGAGTCATACAGACTGCAAGATGGAGCTGAACATGAACTCTAGAAGTATAACTCTAGAACCTGTGTTTTAAACCACAACACAGTAGGAGGAATGGTTTTCCACATATGAGAAGAAAGCGTTCACTGGACGTAGAACTGGATGAAAGATTGGAGTATAATCACTGGGTTAAGTATAAACATATGCTAGTTTTGGTGGTTGTCAAATATTTTTTCAAAGTGATTAGATCAATTTGTATCACACCAGCCATGTACAAGAGTTCCAGTTGCTTCACACCCCTGACAACATTTGATATTATCAGCTTTCTACGTTCCAGTCATTTTTGGTGGGCATGGAGTAGTATCTTACTGCAATTTTAACTTTTCTACAAATTAATGTTGGTAGTTCACTCAAAATTGATATGTTGTAAATTAAATTAAAATTCCAATTTAAACCCAAGCAGTCATGCACATGTATATAAATTGGCAAGCTAATGTTAAATTTATATGAAAATGCAAAGGATTTAGGACACCCAAGGCAATAATGAAGAAGAGGAAGAACAATGTAGGATGATTACACCAGCAGATACCAACATTATAGTAAACTCACAGTAATTAAGATAGTGTGATATTGGTGCAAGAATAGACACATGGAATAATGGCATAGCAAAGAGAGTTCAGAATTAAATCAAACCACATAGAGTCACTTAATTTAATTGTCTCCACTACAATTCAGAGGAGAGAGGATAGTATTTTTTTTTTTGAGTTGCAGCCTCACTCCCTGGCCCATGCTGGGATGCAGTGGCATGCTCATGGCCATCCCGGCATTGACCCAGTGGGTTCAGGTGATCCTTCCACCTCAGACTTCCAAGTAGCAGGAACTACAGGCACACGCTACCACACCTGGCTAATTTTGTGATTTATTGTAGAGATGAGGTCTCACCAAGTTGCCCGGGCTGTTCTCGAACCCGTGGTCTTAGGCAATCCCCTCACCTCGGCCTCCCAAAGTGCTGGGATTACAGGCTTGAGCCACCGTGCCCAGATAAGGATGGTATTTTAAATGCATTCATGGTTCTAGGTGTGTTAGACATCCATGTGGAAGAAAAGTATCCTTGATCCCTACCTATTACCATATAAAAAGCCAATTCAAGTAAAATTACAAATCTAAATGTAAAAGCCAAAACAATCAAACTTTTAGAAGAAAACATAGTTGAATATTTCTGTAAACTTAGGATAAAAAAGTATTCCCTAAAATAGGAAATAAAAAACACAAACCATGAAAATGTTAACATACTGGACTTCACATATACATATGTATGAAAGATTTACATATTAATTCAATAACTTCTACAAATGAAAAAGACAGCCAACCCAATTAAAAATTACCAAGTAACTGTATGAGAGGATAACGAATCGTCAAAAAATATCTGAAATGATGTTAATAGCATTTCTCAAATACATATTAATTCCCTTTTTTATGTACTAATGCAAGGATGTGAAACTCCAAAGCAGATAACTACAGAGTATGTTGTTATAACAGGAGAGCCAGCCTGGTAGATAAAGTTCTTCCAGTCCATCTCCAACGCAGCCATAGTTGCTGAGCATGACAATATTTCTGTGGATACAAACTAGAATAGCATTATCTCTCCATTCAGTCTTCATCGCTCAAATTGCCTACTTAACTTAGAGCCTTCATGGCTTTACTAGGGCAAATGGCAATGTGCTTCTATTCACGAACATGTGAAGAAGCTTTCATGTTGGCATGCCTACTGTTTGGGGATAGAAATGGTGGTGGTGATTTTATCTCTCTGAGTTAAGCCTGATGCATGTGTGGAAAGGCAGAGAAGTGTGAAACAGGCAGATAGTAATGAATGGCAACTCATTTCGTTCATCCTGCCACACAAGGAGTGGGAACCATACCAACTTGTGATTCTACCTTTGGTCAAATAAAATGTTTTTGTTTCTATTTTGGTGACATAGTTGGGAAATTCTATTTCACCATATCATTTTATTTTTTTAAAGTAAGAAATATTTTATAAGAAAGCAATTGGTGGTAGTGGGAAACTGTCAGGGGAGGGGGAGTGGGATTGGCAGCTGAAGGAAACTGCTAGGGGAGGGAGGGGCATACCTCATCAACATGGGTACCTGCATAACCAACGTCTGTATATCTAATCCTGAATTGTATCCCATATCTTTATTATATAAAAAAATAAGGATAAAAAAATTTTTCATTTTTTTCATTTTGAGGTGTTGGTCTTATTTCCTTTTTAATATATATTTTATTTTAAAGATGTGTGATACAATTCAGGACTAGGTATACAACTGGATATCATACAGGTATAGTTGGGGCTTTCCTTTGGTCCCCACTTTGCCTGGTTTGAGATCAGGTACCCTTATTGATGTTGTGCTCTCATGGTGGTATCCCACTAATATAATACAATAACTAATAAAATATAATATTCTTATAATATTATGGTAAATGTTCAGGGTCCACTTAAGTGTGAGACTACTTGGCACACTGCTCTTTGTTGCTATGATAGACCACTGAGTATTATTGATTCTAAATCCATCCCTTGCTGAGAAATCCTACCTTTGTGTTTCTTTATGGCTGCATACTATTCCATCATGCATATGTATCACATTTTTAAAAATCCATTTCAGTTTTGATGGACAGCATGGTTGGCTCCATGCTTTTCCTACTATGAATAGTGCTGTAATAAACATGGGTATACAGGTATCTTTTTTGTCAAATGATTTGAGTTACTCTGGGTATATTACAAGTAGACAGATTGTTGTGTCACATGGAAGGTAAAAGTCTAGTTATTTTAGAAATTGTCGCCGGGCTCGGTGGCTCAGCCTGTAATCCCGCGCCTTTGCGAGGCTGAGGTGAGTGGATTGCCTGAGCCCACGGGTTCGAGACTCGCCTGGGCGGCGAGACCTCATCTCTATAATAAATCAAAAAATCAGCCGGCGTGGTAGCACATGCCTATAATTCCGGCTACTCAGAAGGCTGAAGTGGAAGGATCGCCGGAGCCCATCAGGTCGAGGCTGCGGTGGCTGGGAGCAGCCACTGCACTCCAGTCTGGGCGACAGAGTGAGACTCCAACTCAAAAAAAAAAAAAATTGTCACACCATTTTCAATAGAGGTTGAATTAGTTTACATTCCCACCAGCAGTGTAGAAGCATTCCCTTTGCTCTACATCCTCACCAGCATCTGTTGTTGTTTGTTTTACTAATGATGACCATTCCTACTAGGGTTGGGTGGTATCTCAATGTGGTTTTCATTTGAATTTCTCTAACGATTAGTGAAGGTGAGCACTTTTTCATATGTCTATTGGCTGTGCATATGTCTCCTTTTAAGAAGTGTCTATTCATGTCTTTTGCCCACTTTTTAATGGGGTTGCTTGTTTTTTTTTTTTTTTTTTCCTTTTGCCACATTTGAGTTCCTTGTAGATTCTGGATGTTAGGACTTTGTCAGACATACAGTTGGCAAATATTTTTTTTTCCCATTCTATAGGCTGTCCTCCTGCTCTCTTGATGGCTTCTTTTTGCTTTGCAGAAGTTTTTCAGTTTAATGAGGTCCCACTAGCCTCTCTTAGCCCTACTGGCATGAATATTTGGGGTATTGATCAGGAATTCATTACCTACTCTAATTCCTGAAAGGGTGTCTTCTGTGTTTTTCTAAGATTCTCATAGTTTTGAGGTTGTGTGTTTAGGTCTTTGATCCATTTAGAGCTGATTTTTGTGTATGATGATAGGTAGGGGTCCTGTTTCAATTTTCCACATGTGGTCAGCCAGTTTTCCCAGCACCATTTATTGAATAAGTTCCCCTCTCTCCAGTGATTTTTGGTGGATGCTTTGTCGAAGATGAGTTTGTTGAGAAATTGAGGTTTTGCTTCTATAATTTCTATCCTGTTCCATTGGTCCATAGGCCTGTTCTTATATCAATACCTGGCTGTTTTGAATATTGTAGCCTTATAATAAATTTTAAAGTCTGGAAGTATGATATCTCCTGCTTTGATTCTTTTGCTGAGGATTGTTTTGACTATTCTTCATTGTTTATGTTTCCATATGAATTTCTGTATTGTCTTTTTCAGGTCTGAGAATGATGTTGGTAATTTAATGGGTATTGTGTTCACTCTGTAAATTGTCTTTTGTAGGATAGACATCTTTACAATGTTGATTCTTCTTATCCATGAGCATGAAATATTTTTTCATTTGTTTGTGTCATCTTTGATTTCTTTGAGCAGTGTTTTGTAGTTTTCATTGTAAAGATCTTTCATGTCTCTGAGGATGCCAAGGTATATTATTGGTTTCTTTTTTTTTTTTTGGCAATTGTGAATGGAATTGTGCTTTTTATTTGTTTCTCTGCCTGTTTGTTGTGGTGTATAAGAATGCAACTGTTAGCCGGGCTCGGTGGCTCAGCCTGTAATCCCACGCCTTTGGGAGGCTGAGGTGAATGGACTGCCTGAGCCCGTGGGTTC
>NW_007259932.1:86918-95483 GCF_000164805.1 Carlito syrichta
ACGAGGCTGAGGTGAGTGGATTGCCTGAGCCTGCGGGTTCGAGACCCACCTGGGCAGCGAGACCTCATCTCTACAATAAATCAAAAAAATCAGCTAGGCGTGGAAGCGCGCGCCTGTAATTCCAGCTACTCGGAAGGCTGAGGCAGAAGGATCACCAGAGCCCAGCAGGTCGAGGCTGCGGTGGCCGGGAGCGGCCACTGCACTCCAGTCTGGGCAACCGAGTGAGACTTCAACTCAAAAAAAAAAAAAAAAAAGAATGCAGCTGTCATTTCTGGAAAGACAGCAACAGAGCCAGATGGGCTATGTGAGTCCTGGTGTGAGTGAAGGAGTGTATGGAAAATGTGTCTGTAACTAATTGGGCATGTGAATGGCTGACTGAGTGAGGACTTGGAAGCAAGTGACCAGGACTCTCCTGGTGAAGAGGCTGGTATCTCAGTTGCTCTGCTTGGACTCCAGCACTGTCCAGGGTACAGAAACTGAGTGCAAGTTTTTTAAATCAGCAAAGCCCTTCCAGGGAAGAAGTTGCCAGGAGTGACTGCCAGATCCTGGCTCTCCTTCACCACCACAGCACTGGGATGGACAATGGCTACAGAAGGAGCACAGCAAGGAAGTCCAGAGGCAGAACCTTACTGGAGAAGAAGAAACAGGCACCCTGCCACCATCTTGAAAACTGGGCAGGGAAGTTCTCCAGCTTGCTCATCACAGACTGATAGACCCAATCTCTGTGGTGGCACATTAACTACTCAGGGGTTGATCCTGACCCAGAAGGAATAACCTGAAAGCCCAAACCCCAGAGGGACAGAAAAAGTGCTGAGTCTCGAGTGTCCCACCTCTACCCTGATTCAGTCATGGGACAGAAGGTGTGACCAGAAAGGGATGAGAAAGACCCCCAAAGAGATCACAATGAGTCTGGGGTTGACCCCAAACCCTCCTCCTCTGCAATCCTCTGAACATCAGACACACATGACTGGGACATGAATAAGAAAGAAAAACCCCAGCAGGACATGGAAGTCAGTTGAAATAGGAAGACTCTACTACAGGATAAGCCTGACTGAGGTGCCCCTGCCCGAACCTAGGGAAGAGACAATCCTGCACCTTCCCATTGGAGGGGATCCTCCTGACAATATGAGAATGGGAGGGGAGGACTGAAACCCCACCCACACCCACCACCTCCTCCTCTTTCCCTGGGAGAGATACTGGAGAGATTGTGAGTGAGGCTGCAGCTCCATAGGAGACAGCAGAGGCATGTCTTGTCAGTAACTGAGAGGAACAATTACAGAACCTATGACAAAAGAGCAGGTTGTTTTTTGTTTTTGTTTGTTTGCTTGTCTCTTTTTTATTTTTATTTTTTTTCCACCTCTTTTGTGCACAAATGTGTATGTGAGAGTTCAATCAGGATTCCCCCCACCTTTTTTTCTTTTTCTTTTTATTCTTTCTTCCTTTTTTCTTTCTTCTTTTGTTCTTTATTGTCTGTTTATATGTGTATGTGAATAATTGAGTATTCATCTTTCAGGTTTTTTTGTTTGTTTGTTGTGGGATTTTTGGTCTCTTTTTTTAGTATAGTGTGTGAGGGTTCAATTTGAATTAATTTTTATGTTGTTCCTCTCTTCTTTTTTCCATTTTGTGTTGGGCATGTGAGTGGGTGTGTGTGTGTGTGTGTATGTGCTCAGCTTTCCTGGTTTTTCTTTTTTGATTGTTTTGTTTTTGTCAAGTTTGTTTTGGTTTTAGTTTGTGTGTGTGTTTTATTGTCTTTGACTTTGGTTTCTGTTTTTTTTTTATAATTTTTTATGTCATATTTCATTCTACTTTTCTCTGTTCTCCTCATTGCTGTTACTGTATTTTAGACTCAGGAATGCACACACAAACCCATTGCACCATCATATAGAGTAATGGTGGGGAATATGTCTCAGAGAACCCATACTACAATCATTGTGATTTGGAAGAAGTTTCTCAATCTTAGCTCCACATCCTCCACTTTATTCAGCTCTCAAAACTACAAGAGACAGCAAAGCTTCCTACTCACAGACCTGTTTCAAAATAGACCAAATTCAGAGTCCTGATCAGGGAAGAATAGAGGGCTGAACAAACATCAGAAGTGAAAGCCTATCCCATTGCCACTGAATAACAGAACCAAAAAGAAAAGAAAGAAATCTGTCACAAGTGAAGAAAAATCAACAGAAGAACACAGGTAATTCCCAGTATAATAAAGAGAAAATGCCTGAAAGATCAGACCTAAAAGTCCAAACAATAGAAATCACCAACTGTACCAAGAATGCAACAGAGATTAGAGAATGGATGGAAACAGTCAGTGAATGAGACTCAATAAAGACAAGATGCAACACAGAAATAAATTGTAACAGAGATTTTAACCATAAAAGAAATTTCATCTAGGAAATAAATGACAAGATGACAAACATGGAAAGCAAAATTAATCTAGTGGAATAAAGAATCTCAGAACTTGAATATGAAAGCATGGACTAAACCAATCTAAAACCCATAGTAATAAAACTCAGAAAGAAAGAACAAAGCTCCAAGAGACGTATGATTATATCAAGAGCCTGAGCATATACCTGATTCATCTCTCAGAGAAGAGAGGGAAAGAGAGAGCTCCTTGGAGGAAGTATTCCAGTAGGTTATCCAAGAAAACTTTCCCCATCATACCAGCAATATGACCATTCAAATACAAGAGATACAGAGAACCCCTGAAAGACATCAAATGAGAAGACCAACCCTAGACACATAGCAATTTGCCTACACAAAGCAGGCAAAAAGGAAAAAATCCTAAAGGCAGCAATAGAGCAAGGTCAGACTACTTACCTGGGAAAACCAATCAGAATAGCAGCAGACTATCAGCAGAAACACTACAAGCTAGAAGGGACTGGAGTCTAGTATTCAGAGTTCTCAAAGATAAACAATTTCAACCAAGAATTTGCCACCCAGTCAAGTCCAGCTTCCTCAGCAATGGAGAATTAAAATTCTTCCCATATATCCAATACCTAAGAGGTTATGCAACTTACAGACCAGCTCTACAGGAGATGCTTAAAAAGTATTAGCATAGAAGAAATAAAAAGAAGAATTACCACACACTTCCTAAGAAAACAGCAGAACATGGAATCAACAGAGAATACATTCTGACTGCCAACTTGGAAACACACACATACATCAACCCAAAGGTTGAAAGAGAACAAACAAAGAAAAAACTGTGACAATTTCATGATGGGGATAAACAATCACATTTTATAATCAACCTGAAAGTTAATGGACTAGATGCACAACTGAAAACACACAAGAATTCTGGTAAGATGGTAACAGTCATAGGTGGGACCCTGAGAAACTCTGAAAGTAAGTTCCCAAAAAGACTCTTGCTTTCCTTCCCCCACCCCCCTGTCCACTGCCAGCCTCACCAGTCCAAGGTCTGGAGACCCTCGCACTCACACAAGGCTGGCTATTGAGGCCTCTTGGCTGCTACTACTCCACTATAGGCGGCCCCAGTCTCCAGCTGTGTAGAGTTCCCAGCTCCCTCCCTGGCTACAATGTCTCACCTGGTGGCTCTTGGATACTGCCTTGTGGAGATCTGGGTTCCCTTGCTGCTACACTGATCCACCCAGCACTCAGCCACTGTCAGTTATCCCTGATGGGGTGCCCAATCTAGCAGGCCTGGTGCTTACTCCTCAGAGTTCCAGCTCCCCACCCTGGGTTCTGGGCCCCCACCCAGCCTTATTTCAAGCCACCATCACCCAGGGAGGCTCTAGGCACCTGCCCCTCAGAGATACCAGCTCTATTCCTGGCAGAAGTGCCCTGTGTGGGGCCCAAAGCTGCTGTCACCACTCACCACCTGCCCTTTGGAGCTCTGGTCTCCACTCTGACTGAGGCACCCAGAGTGGGACCCCATGGTTGTATAACAGAACAGTATATCTTAAGGAGGTGCTGATCAGTCACTCTCAGCTCTCAGTTCCAGAAGAGGGAATTTCCGGCTCCCTCCTCCAATCCAGGCCAGTGGCGGCACACCAGATCCAACACCCAGCTGTGTCGTTGATGCCACAGCCCATCATAGTGGATCGCCCATGGATCTGGGCAAGTGGAGAGAAAAAACAGGTGGAGAGAAAGGATCCTTGAAAGAGAAGCTGTCTACCTTGGCCATTTTCCAGGCAGAGATTTGCATTGCCCTGCCCATCTACAAGCAGTCTCCACCTTGGCTTCTAAGGTAACATCACTAAACAGGAGACAAAAGCCCCATCCATGCTGAATCAGATACAGGCAACTCAGGTCAGATGCAGACCTCTCAGGCAGCAAGTCAAGGGAATGAACCCAAGCTTGGAATAAATCTATCTGCCTGCAAGGAGAGCAAAAGGGAGAGGCTAGAGATCAGAGCTGAAGAGACTTTAGACACTCAGAAAAGATTCCAGAGCTAGTCTGGTTTCTTATTTTGATTTCTGATTTTATTGTTTTGACTGTTTGTTTTGTTCACTTTTGTTTGCTTTTTGATTTAGACCACCTGTTTGTGTTGGGGAAAAAAACGCATCAAAAGGCATGATTTTATTGGACTGTCTTTATGTGATTACTGGTATGCTTTAGGGAATTTTGTTTGTGTGTCTATTTCACTCTTTTCTGGCCTTGTGTCTCTTTTTCACTCATTAGTTGGTATGTATGTCTGTTTTTCCTCTCACTCTTTTCTCTCTCTAACTTCCTCCTGACCCCCCTTCTTCCATTATTTTCCTTTTTTGTACTTCACTTTGTTCCAGGGAGCAAACCTAAACCCTGCTGCATGAACAGATTGTAAGGCAGTGGGAAACGGGTTCCAATGTGCCCATACACATGTTGGTGGATACTGGTATCTGCAGATAACAGTTTCCCCCTCAATTAAAGCTCAAAACTGCAAAAAGTACAGTCTCCACCCACAGTCCAACTTCAAAAGTGAAAAAAGCCAAAGGACCCTCATAAGGAAGAACAGGAGATTGAACAAAAGAAGTAAAAGCAACCTCACCTTCCCTGAAAAACAGAATTAAAGAAGGGGAGGAAAAGGAGGAGAAAGAGAAAACTCAACAAATGAAGAAAAACCAAAAGAAGAACATGGATCTCTTCCAGATCCCTGGGAGGGCAGACACTGAGGAAACTGACTTCGGAATGAAAACAATGAAGAGTCCCCAGAATGACTTGTCTCAAACTACAAACCTAGATATCAAGACATTAATGGAGAGATTAAAAAGAATTGAGGAGAGAAAAGAAGAAACAAGAAAGGAGTTGATAACTGAGATAACAGTAGTAAAGGATACTGTGAATGAAATAAATAACAAACTAATAAGAATGGAAAGCAGAATTAGCCAAGCAGAAGAATCTCAGAGCCTGAGGACCAAAATATAGAACTAACCCAAACTGTCAAAAACATAGAAAAGAAGCTTAAAAATACAGAACTAAACCTTCAAGAGATGAGCAATTACTTCAAGAGACCAAACCTAAAACTAATTGAACTTAATGAAAAAGAAAGAGAGACAGAGGTCACCCTGGAACAAACATTTCATGAGATTATTGAAGAAAACTTCCCTCATCTCACCAGTGATGAGAAAATACAAACACAAGAGTTTCAAAAAACCCCTGCAAGACACCAAATGTGGAGACCAACTCCCAGACACATAATAATTCACCTAAACAAAGTAGGTATAAAAGAAAAAAATCATAAAGGCAGCAAGAGAAAAAGTCCTCTACAAGAAAAACTAAAGAAAGTACTAAACACAGAAGAAAAGAAAAAAAGAACAGCAACATTCTTCACAAGAGTACAGGAAAAAGAGTAAAACACACACGAACCAACTCCCAAACCAAAAGAAAGACCAAAAACATAGATGAACAACAACAACTCAATAAGAGTCTTATGATAGGGATCAACTCTCACATTTCAATAATTAACCTGAATGTGAATGGACTAAATGCACCACTGAAAAGACACAAAATGGCAAAATGGATAAAATATCACCAGACAACAATATATTGCTTTCAAGAGACCCATCTCACTAGAAAAGACACTCACAGGCTCAAAGTAAGAGGATGGGAAACAAATTTTCAAGCGAATGGAACACAAAAGAAAGGAGAAGTTGTGATCCTAATTTCAGACAAAATACCATTTAAGCTGTCAAAAATTAAAAAAGATACAGAAGGCCACTACATAATGAAAAAAGGTTCAATCCATCAACAAGAAAAATCCATCCCAAACATATATGCACCCAACATAGGACCACCAACTTTCATAAAGCAGCTTCTAGGAAAACTCAAGAAAGATATTGATTCTCACACTATCATAGCTGGGGACTTTAATACTCCACTCACAACCCTAGACAGATCATCAGGGCAAAAAAAAATCAGCAACAAGATCTGGGACCTCAAAGTGACTCTTGACCAAATGGACCTAATTGATACCTACAGAACACTCCACCCAATGACAACAGACTATACATTCTACACATCACTACATGGAACATACTCTAAGATCAACCACCTACTTGGCAATAAATAAAGCATAAACAAATTTCAAAAGATCGAAATTTTGTCATGCACCTTCTCGACCAAACTAGAATAAAAATAAACATCAACACCAACAAGGTTCTCCCCAAACCCACAAAGACATGGACACTAAATAGCATATGTTAAACAACTCCTGAGTCAATGATGAAATCAAAACAGAGATTAAAAGATACCTGGAAACAAATAAAAATGAAGAAAGATCTTACCAAAATATCTGGGACACCATGAAAGTTGCAGTAAGGGTGGAATTCATATCTCTACAAATGCACATGAAGAAAATGGAAGGATCACAAATTAACAGCCTCACAAATCACCTTAGGAAGCTGGAAAAGTAAGACCACCAAAACTCTAATTTCAGCAGAAGAATCCAGATCACCAAAATAAAAGTTAAAATCTGGGACATAGAAGACAAAAAGATAATACAAAAAAAAAAAATGAAACAAAAAGCTGGTTCTTTGAAAGGATTAACAAGATCGATGGTCTCCTAGCTAGACTGACCAAGAAAAAAAGAGGAAAAGCCCAAATAAATACAATCAGAAACACAAAATATGAAGTCACATCTGACCCTGAAGAAATACAAAAGATAATCAGAGACCACTATGTACACTTGTATGGAAACAAACTTGAAAACCTTAAGGAAGTGGAAGACTTTCTGATATCACACAACCTGCCTAGGTTGAAATAAGAAGAAATCGAGACCCTAAATAAACCAATTACACTCAAGGAGATTGACTATATAATAAGTATACTATCAAAAAAAAGTCCTGGACCAGATGGCTTTCCAGCAGAATTCTGCAAGACATTTAAGGAGGAGCTGATACCAATCCTACTAAAAGTATTCCAGGTGATTGAGAAAGATGGAACCCTCCTCAAATCATTTTATGAAGCTAACATCACATTGATACCCAAGCCAGGTAAAGACGCAACAAAGAAAGAGAACTACAGGCCAGTATCTTTGATGAACATAGATGCCAAAATTCTCAATAAGATCCTCACTAACTGGATTCAACAACACATATCAAAAATCATCCATCATGACCAAGTAGGCTTCATCCCTGAGATACAAGCCTGGTTCAACACTCTCAAAACAATAAATGTAATTAAATACATCAGCAGATGTCAGAACAAAAACCACATGATTATATCATTAGATGCAGAAAAAGCTTTTGATAAAATCCAGCACCCCTTCTTGTTAAAAACCCTCAAACATCTAGGCATACATGGAACATACCTCAAAATAGTAAAAGCCATCTGTGAGAAACTCACAGCTAGCATACTCCTAAACAGACAAAAACTGGGATCATTTCCCCTAAAAACTGTATCAAGACAAGGATGCCAACTCTCTCCCCTCCTGTTCAATATAGTATTGGAAGTCCTGGCTGCAGCAATCAGAAAAGAGAAGGTGATCAGGGGTATCCAAAAAGGAAAAAAGGAAGTCAATCCATCTCTCTTTGCAGACAACATGATTGTATACCTTGAAAACCCAAGAGAATCTTTCAAATGCCTTCTTGCACTGATAAAGGACTTTGGCAGTCTCAGGGTATAAAATAAATGTGCAAAAGACAATTACATTTCTTTATACCAATAACAAACAAACAGAAACCCAAATAAAAAGCACAATCCCATTCACAATAGCCACAAAAAAATGAAATACCTTGGCATCTTCCTAACCAGAGATGTGAAAGACCTTTGCAATGAAAACTACAGAATACTGCTCAAAGAAATCAAAGATGACACAAACAAGTGGAAAAATATCCCATGTTCATGGATTGGAAGAATCATCATTGTGAAGATGTCCATCTTACCTAAGGCAATCTAGAGATTTAATGCAATACCCATCAAATTACCAGCAACATTCTTCTCAGACCTAGAAAAAACAATGCAGGAATTCATACTGAAACAGAAACCACCAAGAATAGCCAGAAAAATCCTCTGCAAACAAAAACAAAAACAAAAACAAAAAACAAAAAACAAAGCAGGAGGTATCACATCACCAGACTTCAAACTTTACTATAAAGCTACAATAATCAAAACAGCTTGGTATTGATACAG
>NW_007259932.1:95503-136852 GCF_000164805.1 Carlito syrichta
AAAACCCTAATTTCAGCAGAAGAATCCAGATCACCAAAATAAAAGCCCAAATCCAGGACATAGAAGACAAAAAGATAATACAAAAAAAAAAAATGAAACAAAAAGCTGGTTCTTCAAAAGAATAAACAAGATCGATGTTCCCCTAGTTAGACTGACCAAGAAAAAACGAGAAAAAAACCATATAAGCACAATCAGAAACACAAAAGATGAAGTCACATCTGACCCTGAAGAAACACAAAAAGATCATTAGAGACTATGACGTGCACTTGTATGGAAACAAACTTGAAAACCTTAAGGAAATGGAGGACTTTCTGACATCACACAACCTACCTAAGTTGGAACAAGAAGAAATTGAGACCCTAAATAGACCAATAACAATCAAGGATATCGAGTACATAATAAGAAAACTTCCTACAAAGAAAAGCCCTGAACCAGATGGCTTTCCAGCAGAATTCTACAAAACATTTAAGAAGGAGCTGATACCAAGCCTACAGAAGGTATTCCAGGTGATTGAAAAAGATGGAATGCTCCCCAAATCATCTTACGAAGCCAACATCACATTGATACCCAAGCCAGGTAAAGATCCAACAAAGAAAGAGAACTACAGGCTAATATCTTTGGTGAACATAGATGCTAAAATTCTCAACAAGATCCTAGCAAACCGGATTCAGCAATA
Source organism: Carlito syrichta (assembly GCF_000164805.1). Taxonomy (NCBI): domain Eukaryota; kingdom Metazoa; phylum Chordata; class Mammalia; order Primates; family Tarsiidae; genus Carlito; species Carlito syrichta. The sequence continues at coordinate 96,180 of NW_007259932.1, forward strand.
CATCTCAAAAATCATCCATCATGAACAAGTAGGCTTCATTCCTGGGATGCAAGACTGGTTCAACATTCATAAAACCATAAACGTAATTAAATACACCAACAGATGTCAAAATAAAAACCACATGATTATATCATTAGATACAGAAAAAGCTTTTGATAAAATCCAGCACCGCTTCTTGTTAAAAACCCTTGAACATCTAAGCATACGGGGAACATACCTCAAAATAGTAAAAGCCATCTATGAGAAACTCGCAGTCAGCATACTCCTAAATGGACAAAAATTAGAATGATTTCCCCCTGGAAACTGGATCAAGACAAGGATGCCCACTCTCACCCCTCCGGTTCAACATATTATTGGAAGTCCTGTCTCGAGCAATCAGAGAAGAGAAGGCAATCAGGGGTATCCAAATAGAAAAAGAGGAAATCTTATCTCTCTTTGCAGCTTATATGATTGTGTACCTTGAAAACCCAAGAGAATCTGTCAAAAACCTCCTTACATTGATAAAGGCCTTTGGCAAAGTCTCAGGATACAAAATAAATGTCTAAAGACAAACGCATCTCTCTACACCAATAATAAACAAGCAGAAACCCAAATAAAAAACACAATTCCATTCACAATAGCCACAAAAAAAATGAAATACCTTGGCATCTTCCTAACCAGAGACGTGAAAGACCTTTATAATGAAAATTACAAAACACTGCTCAAAGAAATCAAAGCTGACACGAACAAGTGGAAAAATATTCCATGCTCATGGATTGCAAGAATCAACATTGTGAAGATGTCCATCTTACCTAACGCAATCTACAAATTCAATGCAATACCCATTAAATTACCAACAACATTCTTCTCAGACCTAGAAAAACAACACAGGAATTTCATATGGAAACACAAATGTCCAAGATTAGCCAGAACAATCCTCAGCAAAAAAAAAAAAAAACAAAGCAGGAGGTATCACATCACCAGACTTCAAACTTTACTATAAAGCTACAATAATCAAAACAGCTTGGTATTGATACAGGAACGGGCATATAGACCAACGGAATAGAATTGAGATTCCAGAAGCAAAACCTCAATTTCTCAACCAACTCATCTTTGACAAAGCCTCCACCTCCCACCACTGGGGAGAAGAGAACCTATTCAGGATGTAGTGCTGGGAAAACTGGCTGACCACATGTAGAAGATTCAAACAAGACCCCTATCTATCCCCACAAACAAAAATTAACTCTAAATGGATCAGAGACCAAATGTAAAACCTCAAACCATAAAACCTAAGAAAATGCAGGACTCACCCTTATGGAAATTGGAACTGGCATCCAATTCCTGAACAAAACCAGAAATGCACAGGCCATAAGAGATAACATAGACAAATAGGACCTCATTAAACTGACAACCTTTTGGAAAACCAAAGAAACCATCAAGGGAGCAGGGAGACAGCCTACAGACTGGAAAAAAGTATTTGCCAACTCCATGTCTGACAAAGGTCTAATATCTTGGATCTATAAGAAACTCAAATGTGCTGAAAAGAAAAAATAAACAACCCCATTACAAAGTGGGCAAAAGATATGAACAGACGCTTCTCAGAAGAAGACATATGAGCGGTCAACAGACACATGAAGAAATGTTCAACCTCACTAATCATCAAGAAGATGCAAATTAAAACTACACTGAGATACCACTAACTCCAGTCAGAATGGTCATTATCAATAACTCAAAACAAAACAAAAAAACAGATGCTGGAGAGGATGTGGTGAAAAGGGAACACTTCTACACTGTTGGTGGGAGTGTAAACTAGTGCAACCTCTGTGGAAGCAGTGTGACATTTCCTAAAAGTTCTAATTATCGACCTCCCATATGACCCTGCAATCCCCCTACTGGAAATATTCCCTGAAGAACTCAAATCATTCTATAAAAAAGATATCTGCACACATATGTTTATCGCAGCATTGTTCACAATAGCAAAAACCTGGAACCAACCATGCTGTCCATCAAAAGAGGACTAGATTTTAAAAATATGGTACATATACATGATGGAATACTACACAGCCATATAAAAGAACAAAATCATGAACTTTGCAGCAACCTGGATGGAACTAGAGTCTATAATACTGAGTGATCTCTCACAGAAACAAAGATCTGAGTATCACAAATCATTCATAAGTGGACCTTGAACGTCTATTGTAATACTATAAGAAAAAGATTGACAGTGGCGGGAAACCATGGGGGGAGCAGAGAGGAGAAGGGAGGTGGGATCAACAGTAGTCAGTATCTGTCTGGGGTTGGGGGGACACCCCTTATCAACAAGGGTGCCTGAATGATGCATATTTGTATACCTAACCCTTAACAACTGTACCCCATAATTTTAAAATAAAAAATATGTTTAAAAAAAAGAATGTCGTTGACTAAAAAAAATGGTACATATACATAATGGAATATTACACAGTCTTAAAGAAGGACAAACATATGGGCTTTGCAGCAACTTGGATAGATTTAGAGTCTGTCATACTTAGTGATCTATCACAGAACCAAAGAACAGAGTATCACCTGTTCTCCCTCAAAAGCAGACCCTGAGCACATACCAAAATACTATAAGAAAGAGATTGGCAGTAGCAGGATACTGCTTGGGTGGGGGAACCATGGAAGACACAACATCAATAAGGGCGTCTGATTTCAAAAAAGTCAAAATGGGGACAAAAAGAAGGCCCAAAATTCACCTGTACAATGACCACTTGTATACCTAATCCTGAATTGTACCCCACATCTTAAAAAAAGAAAAAGAAAAAAGTGTGCCAGTTGTCCTAAATTGTACTAAAAAAATTGGATTTTGAAATTGTCATGGGTTCTTACTACATTACAAACTGAGTTATCAGTGGTTAATCTTGTACTGCAATAAGTAATATTTGCTGAATCCCCATGTTCTCTTTTCTATATAATTTAACGCTTTTTAGTACCATTCTCCACCATTCACATTTATTTACTCAAAGCATTAGTAGACCTCTAGAAACATGCAATAGTAGAAAATGAAGACAATGAAATTTCTAAAGTTAACTGTATTCTTATTAAACATCAAAATATCATGATTGATCATGCTTGAACTAACATGATTCCCTGACGTAGCATGACCTATTCTATAATACTATGAATAAAATAAATTCAATTTCTATGATAAGTAGAAAATTCCTACACTAACTTAGCTAAATCCAGTCTAAAAGAATGCAGCCCAGTCCAAAGTACATGCTGGGCCCTCAGGAATGTGGCCCAGCCCAAAGTTTGTGCTGGGCCATTTTTGGTAACTCTAGATAATCTCTATACCATCTAAAGCTGAAAACCGCTCTCCATAAGTATATACTATTCTACAAATATACTTTTAAATCTTATAAAGAGGCTTGTACCGTGTAAAAGACTCCCAAATGTGACCTGAGTTTGAATTATATCTAATACCTAAGCTGAAACCACAGTTCATGGGAAACAGGAACAATGAGTTTCTAGAGTGAGTCATGCATGTCAAAGTCACAGAGCCTTCAGCTTAGGTCAGCAGAGTTCCTTTAGGTTATTTGCGCTACATGGTAAAAGGAGGAAATGGGGTCAATGGCTACCGAACACATCTTAGTGGTCTCGGGGTCCATGGCCCTTCCTGACCCCAGTGGGTCTCCGTGGTCGGCTCCCAAAAGAAAGTGACAATACAGAAATTTGTATGGAAATATAAACAATCATGAATAGCTAAAACAATCCTCAGTTAAAGAAACAAAGTGGTAGGTATCACACTTCAAGACTTAAAACTTTACTGTAAGTCTACAATAATCAAAACAGCCTGGTAATGGTACAAGATCAGGCATATGAACCAATGAAAAAGGATAGAGATTATGGAAGCAAAACCTCAATTCCTCAACCAACTCATCTTCAACAAAGACTCCACCAACAACCACTGGGGAGAGGAGAACCTGTTCAGTAATTGGTGCTGGGAAAACTGGCTGACCAACATACAGAAGGTTGAAACAGGACCCCTATCACCATACACAAAAATCAGCTCTAAATGAATCAAAGACCTGAACGTAAAACCTCAAACTATAAGAATCTTAGAAAATGCAGGAGACACCCTAACAGAACTTGGAGTAGGTAACCAATTCCTGATCAAAACCCCAGGAATCCATGGCATAAGAGATAAGATAGACAAGTTGGATCTAATTAAACTGAAAAACTTCTACAAAGTAAAAGAAACCATCAAGAAAGCAAGGAGGCAGCCCCGAGAATGGGAAATATATTTGCCAATGATTTATCTGAAAAAGGCCTTATACCTAAAATTTACAAGGAACTCAAAAGTGCCAAAAGGGGGGGGGGGAGCAAACAGTCCCATTAAAAAGTGGGCAAAAGACATGAATAGATATTTCTCAAAAAAAGATATATAGGCAACCAACAGACAGATGAAAATGTGCTAGCCTCTCAGAGAAATGTAAATCAAACCACACTCAGATACAACCTAACCCCAGTAAGAATGGTCATCATTAATAAAACAACAACAGATGCCAGCGAGGATGCAGTAAAAAAGGAACACTTCTACACTGCTGGTGGGAACGCAAACTAATTCAAATTATATGGAAAACAGTGTGGTGATTTCTAAAAGAAATAGAAATCGACCTTCCGTATGACCCAGTAATTCCCCTACTGGGAGTATACCTGGAGGTACTCAAAGCATTCTACAAAAAAGACACCTACACATGCAGGTTTATTGCAGCACTATTCACAATAGCAAAAACATAGAACCAACCATATTGCTCATTGAAACTGGACTGGATAAACAATGTGGAACATATACACTATGGAATATTAGGCAGCCATAGAGAAAGGCAAACATATGAACTTCGCAGCAACTTGGATGGAGTTCAAGTCATTAATTCTCAGTGATCTATCACAGAAGCAAAGAGCAGAGTACCACATAGTCTCACTCATAAGTGGACCCTGAACATTTACCATAATACTATAAGAAAGGGATTGTCAATAGTGGGATACTGCCAGAGTGGGAATGGGAAACATTAAATCAATAAGGGTACCTGATCTAACAAAGTGGGGACAAAAAGGAGGCCTAAACTTTACCTGTACAATGTCTACTTGTATAACTAATCCTGAATTTTACCAAACATCTTTAAAATAATATAGATATATAAAAGAATGCAGTTGCCTTTTGAACACTTATTTGTACCCTGAGACTCTGCCCAATTCCTTTATCGATGTAAGGAGGTTTTTGAGAGATTTTCTTGGATTTTTGAGGTATATGATCATATCGTCAGCAAAGAAGAATAACTTGACTTTTTTTCGTATTTGAATACTCCTGATTTCCTTCTTTTTGTGTAATTGTTCTAGCTAGGATTTCCAACACAATGTTGAACAGGAGGGGTAAGAGTGGCCAACCTTGTCTCGATTCTGTTTTCTGGGGAAATGCTTCCACTTTCTGTCCATTTAGCAATATGCTGACTGTGGGTTCATTGTAGATGGCACTTACTATTTTTAGACATGTCCCTTCTATGCCTTGGTGTTTGGGGGTTTTTATTAAGAAGGGATACGGAATTTTATCAAAGGCTTTTTCTCCATCTAATGATAAAATCATATGATTTTTGTTTTTACATCTGTTAATGTACTTAATTACATTTATAGTCTTGCAGATGTTGAACCAGCCCTGCATTCTGGGAATGAAGCCTACTTGGTCATGTTGGATGATTTTTTGAGATGTGTTGTTGGATCCCATTTGCTAGAACCTTGCTGAGAATTTCTGCATCTATGTTCATTAGGGATATTAATCTGCAGTTCTCTTTTTTAGTTAGATCATTATCTTGTTTGGGTATCAGTGTGAAGTTAACTTCATAAAATGATTTGGGGAGAATTCGTCTTTCTCAATTGCTTGGAATACTTTCAATAGGATTGGTACCACCTCCTCATTGTATGTTTTGTAGAATTAAGCTAGAAAGCCATCTAGTACAGGGCTGTTTTTGGTAAGTAGTTTCCTTATGATAGAGTCAATTTCCTGGGTCGTTATTGGTCTATTTAGTGTCTCAATATCTTCTTGTTTCAAACTTGGGAAGTTGTATGATGCCAGAAAGTCCTCCATTTCATTTAGGTTATCAATTTTCTTCCATACAGGTGTGCATAGTAATCTCTGATAATCTTTTGTATTTCTTCAGGATCAGTTGTGATTTGATATTTTGCATTTCTGATTGCGTTTATTAGGGCTTTTTCTCTCTTTCACCTTGCATTTTAATTAGCTTGAAATTGGATCCTTTTAAAGGAAGTCAGTAGAGAAATCAAGTATTTCAAAATTTAAAATTTTTAAAGTAATTGGATTGAAAAAAATCTAAAGTTAAACTGAAAATGTATGCACTATTATAAAAAATATTCTCGTATAGTTTATTTAAATTGGTATAGTTGAAAACAAGTATACTAAAAACAAAACCTCAACTCTTTTACTTTATTGTCTTTTTACATTGTTTTCTGGCAACATTCTGATTTTTGTAATTTATCAGATTAGTGTAAAATTCACCCACATCAGTTACAAAGACAGAAAGAGAAGCATCTATTTTTTTGACCTAAATGTCAGGACTTGCTTTCTTGATGACTTCTTTGCCTGGAGTGCTCCTCACCCAGGTCCTCTGCATAACTCCTAAGCATCTCACCTAGCTTCACATCTTGCATTCTATGAGTTCAGGGGCAACTTTTTCTGACACTTTCTCAAAGAACAAAATCCATGAGTCAGCCATTTCTTATCCCCTTATCCTACTTGATTTTTCTCCAAAGTAGATATCACTGCCTAATATATTAAACAATATATTGGTTATTTTCTTTATTCGTGGGTTACTTTATGCATTCTTCCACTAAAACTTCAGCTCCACGAAAGAAGAGGCAGTTTCTCTTTTATTTAGTGTCTTTTTGATTAGAATAATAATCTGCCTTATAATAATATCTAGCATCTTGTAATTGCTGCATGAGGATTTGTTGAGTAAAAAAAAAAAAAAAAAAAGCAGAATAAAACCATATGGTATATAATTGGAAGAATAAATTCTGTTGTAAGTTATGGAATTCAGTTAATAATAATGTATTAATATTGCTTATCAATTGTTACAAATATATCACACAAATGAGAGCTTTTAGGGAGAAGTGGGGGATAGGGACCAAGGATATATGGCAACTCTGTGCATTTCAATTAATTTTTCTGTAAACATAAAAGGGCTCCAAAAAAATGTCTACAAGTGAAAAGACAAGAAGGAGAAGGAGGGGAGGAGAAATTAAGAGGGAGATAGTGAAAGAATAAAGGAAAGAGGAAGGAAGGAAAGGCATTGAGTTAAATTTTTATTTGTTTATGAGTATACCCTCTAAGAAGTACATATACCAGGTTGACATTTGAAGAAGGCATTGCACTTTTCAGTCTTGGCAGAAATCACATGACAGCACACTGAGATGAAAACTCAAGAAACTTAACAAATAAATAAGCAATGTGTAGGAAAACTGGGAGGCAGAGTACAGCATCTCAAGGCCAGGAACAGTGGGTCTTTGTCACCATGCCCAGAATGGGAGAACCTCTTGAGGAAGCTGAATAAAGTCTCTGGAGGGATGCAGACAGCCAGAGCTAATCCCACAGGAAAAGATCCAAATGAATAAATAACCTGAGCAGATTTGATCTTTTCCTCCAATATTCTTCTGATGCTCTTCTGTTTGTGCAATACAACCAGAAAGAGAGGCAGGGAGGTGTTGTAACCTAACTTTCTGATGAATATTGAAGGAAGGGAGAAAGTTGATCTGTGGGGGCAGGCAGATTAGTTCATGTTCAAAGAATTGTCTTTGAAAATCCTGTACCATATATTCAGTTTGATATAAGGAGTGTTGGAAGCCTTAGGCAAAATGTGAGGCCTCACAAGTTGCTTAAGACTTTTGGTTAGTCTATTGAGATGTTTTGTCCCAATAATTAAGTTGCTTTTTTTTCCTTTCAAGCATAACTATTTATATTTTAATTTGTTAAAAAGATATGGGGTGCAAGTCAGGATTAGGTACATAAGTAATGTATGTGCAGGTGAAATTTGGGTCTACAACTGGTACTCACTTCCCAGGTTTTAGAACCCAGTACCCTTTGTGTTATGTGACTCCCCCTTCCTTCCTCTCCTGGCAGTGTTCCATGACTGTGGATCCCTACTTTGTTCTTCTGTGATTAATGTTCAGGCACTTAAGTCCAGGATCTTAATTATTACATAAAATGATCTCCCTTATGAAAATTTTTTCAATATCTTGAATAGAAATGTCTCCCATTGGTTCACTCCGTGAGACTGTCATCTGTCATACTTGCAGGTATCCCATCTTGGCCCTAATGTGTCCTTTCTGGTATGCTCCTTCTTCCACAGTACATACAGTATTTGTTTCTTTGTTTCTGTGACAGATTACTAATAATGATTATCTCCAACTCCATCCTATTTGATGAGAAGTCCTTGATTTTGTCCTTCTTAATGGCTGCATAATAGTTCATCATATATAATCATGTATATGTACCACATTTTCTTTATTCACTAGTCCAAGCTCTACAGAAAATAATTAAGTTTTCAAAAATAAGCTTTATCTTGATTAACTGAATTTAAAATATTGTTTCTTATGCATGACTATCTGATCAGTAGCCTACAAATTACTCTGGATTTTTAAAAAATGAATTATTTGTTTAGTCTTCCGTGAACTATAGCCAACTTTCTCCAAACCCCTGTCTTGTAGTTCTGAGCCTAATACTTTGAATGATAGCATGTTGATGTTGACCAGTCCTGAATGGATTATGTAGATCACTTTCTTCTGAACTTTATGTTATTCTTTCTCTTTTTTATAATTATGTATTTTTTTTTTTACAAATTTACTTCTGCTGCTGTTAACAATTATAGTAACAGTGATATTAATAATGGCAAAGGCATTGTTGTAATTATAATATAGCAGCTAAGATTCTAAATAATTTAAAAAATTAGCTCATTTAATAATCCCACTAGTCCTATGCAATAATTACTGTTATCAGCTACTTATAGATGAGAAAACTAAGACAGAACATACCTTGTTGGTCTTATTGTTGGAATTGGATTCTAATCACATAATCTGGCACGTAAGTCCAGGATCTTAATTATTACATAAAATGATCTCCCTTATGAAAATGTTTTCAAAACCTTGAATAGAATCTTCTCCCACTGTTCATTGGTTCACTCTGTGAGACTGTCATCTGTCATACTTGTAGGTATCCCAGCTTGGCCCTAATGTTTCCTTTCTGGTATGCTCCTTCCTTCATCACTGATAGACTTAAATCACATTCTGGCAAATTACAAAATATTGGAATTTAAAAAATGGTAATTTCAAATGAACTTGGAAAATGAATTTGGACAATGCTTGCTTTTCATTATTCTTTAATATAAGTCAAAGTGAATGGAGATGCTCAAAAAAAGTAATTAAAACCTTGAACTGTCTACCAGTTTTCTCACCAGAGATTCAATTAAGAGTAGAATACATATCAGTATATAATCTTTGAACTTATTAGGTTAAAATTCATATAAAGTTCAAAAGCTTCTGCCTTTGTAAATTGTGCTGTGAATGTTTTATATATATATTTGACCTTTTTTGCCTTCCTGCCTACTACTGTTCTTGTTATAAAATATTCCAACAACCAAGGGAAATTATGGTTCTTTAATCATTTATTTGGATAGAATAAATACATGGCAGATTTTTCTTCACTTAATCTTATTTTAAATGCACCCCTCAGAATGTGCTCAACATGAATGCATATGGTGTTTAAATCATTTTTTTCCTAAAATTGTAAGCTGAATGTTCTGTGTCCAAAAATCTGGAACAATAACAATAATAACAACAATAAAAACAACAGCCATCAAAGCATTGCTCAATCATCTATGTCTTAATTATCATGATTATTTTTCCTATTCTAAATTCAGTCAAAATTTTAGATTTTTCAAGATTAATTTATCCTGTGGAAAAAACCCAAAATATAATTTTATACAAAGTACTCTTTTCTCTCCCTCTTTTATTCCTCTTCCCCCTTCCCCCTCTTCTCTTTCTCCTCCTTTTTCTATTTACCAGGTAGGGAGAGTGCAAAATTTCATCAGGTAAATAAGATTCCATGAAAGTCAAAAGAATAATGTATTTGGAACAACAAATGTGATGTATGCTTTGCATGAGAAATTGAACTTGTCTTCTGAGATAAACAAATTTTCAGATATCCCATCTTTGCACAAAAATGTGTAAGTGTAAGGCAGGATTGAGGGAAATGATAAATGGAAGAAAATTGCAGCTGTCTGTCTTTGTTAATTGAACATAAATGAACGTTACAAATGCTAAACATTTTCCATGAAGGTGCTTTAGAATGTTTTTGGTGTGCCAGGGTTAATATCTACTAGCCTGTATAATGTAATGCCATAAAGCAATATTGCCAGTGAGAAATTTGCACACCAGAATAATTAAACACCAACTTCCTTTACTCAATGTTCCTGGCATCCTTTGTGTATCTTCTGCCCCTACCCTTCACTGTACTCCTAGAAAATTGTTGTCTCAGGATGAACTTCCTATATGTAATGAATAAAAAATAAACTATTATTATAACTACATTAAAATGTTGCACAGAAAATAGAAAAAAGTGATAACAAAAGTTACAGAAATAATACAAAAACAGAAAGATGTTGTTGTGAAACAATAGTGACAAGGTGAAAACTTTCATGAAAAGCTTGCTTATGGAATCTAGGAACATAAATACAATATCACCTCTGTATTTAAAGGCCTCAAAACAGATCTGTGATATCTCAAGGAATGAATAATACAAAACCAATAAGAAATCAGTTTGAGCTTGTTGAACTTAGGAAAGAAATTCAATTTTAAAATGTTATCAGGGAAATGAAATCATATTGTTAATTAATGGAGAAGGGATGGGAAAAACAACAAAGAAGATAAAAAAAAAGAAAATAACTCCATTTATAAGAACTTCAATATAGTTAGAGATATCTTGTGGTAAGAGAAAAATAGCAAAGAAAAGGAAATTAAAAAGAGAAAAATAGAAACTGAATAATTAACATAAAAAAGAAAAAGATGCTTCTGTATAGCCATGACTAATATTTTGAAGAAGAGAAATGAACAAATAAAACTTAAAATTAAATACAGGAAATGATACCCAAAACTTATACCAGACTATAATTTCAATATAAACTTTAATGTACTTGTTGAAAGTAGGCAACTGGACTCCTGGGAACATGACTCAAATATATTTATACCAAGATAAAGTTTTACAATTTGCTAGGATTCATCAATAAATAATGCTCTGAATATGAAACCAGAAAATATATGTAAAAGGAAAAAAGTAAAACACAGAAAAATTAGCCTAGATTAAAAGCTATCATGGCAGCAATCAGTGATACAACATAGTGAAGCAGATTTTAAAGTTTTTTGGTTTTTTTTTCAGAAAATTCACATGAATTTTATTTTCAGTAAAAATCTCATTCAGATTGGTTGGTAATATAAGACATGTCCAAATATGCAAACACAAGTAGATTGTAGTCTCTATATGTTCCTGAGAAAAATTTCAAAGAAAATAATTTAGACAACAAAAGAAAAATACAATAAATAGTGGTGCTTGTATAACGAACAGAAAAAGAAAAATATATAATTTAAGCATGCCAATTAGCTTAGAACACAATAATAAATTAGATACTTTTTAACACTTTCCCCCATAATTGTTTATATATTCTGTTCTTTATTTTATCTTTATATCTTTGAATAAGTTGAGAAAGAATACGAGTGAGATAGAAGATAATCTGTCAGCATAATTAATGGTGAAGCACATGAATCTCTCATTAATTTAAGGAACAAGACAAGCTGTTGACTACTGTTATCATGTAACATTGTAGAGATTTCAACCAATTCTCTTCGACTAAGTTTATAATATGAAAATTGGGAAGGAGGAAAAATACCATTGCAATACACATAACTTGAAATGTAAATGTGTCCATTTGGTTTATAAGCATCTGTCATTACAAAGAATTGCTTTCCATATCCTTTTGCTTTTCTTCTCTTTAAAAAAAATTTATCATTTATTTCATTGGGAAGAATTTATTTGCATGGTTGATCTCATATGGATTTCTCAAGGCTTGAAAGCTGAGCCCACACACACATACAAAGCAGTAAGTAGTTACCTTCTTTAAAAAAAAATGGTATATAATATTCATACATTTTGTGGGGTAAATGTGGTGGTCTCACTGCCGTCACTGACTGGCTGATGTGAGGAGATGAAGGCCTGGTCCTCACCTCCATTTGGGGCAATTGTAAGAAGCCATCTCAGCTCCAGAGCAGTTCCTAGGATCCATTGAGACCAAACTTGCAAAAGCATTGTGAGCCAGTTCCCTCTGCCCAAACCTGATTGACCGTCATGCCTTTTCTGCTGCTCTCAGGTACGTTTGGAATTAGCATTTCGTTGTGATCTTGGGTTAAAGCTGGAGGTGTAGATAGAGAAAATAGTGAATCCACCTACAAATTAATGTTTACAAGTGTCCTGCCTTGTTTTCATTAGAGTGCACACAACATTCTTGCATTCAGAGGTTATCATGTACTTAACTAGATCAATAGAATCTTTTATTTTTATTCTTTGACCATTTATCCTTAAATAAGTAGACCCACACAAGAGATATAGGTAGGATCCCATATGCCATCCTAAATTTCTAATGTATGAATGAGTTAATATAGAAAAGTATAATGGATGTCTTCCAAATTTTGAACATTTCACAATCTTTGTTCCTTTAATATTCAAATACAATAACTTTCACATATGTCTGAGAAGATTTGGGAAGTATTTATATGTAATACATGTATAAGGCATAATGAAGAATTTTGCTCCTGGAACATAGATAAGAAAGCAATGCAGTTTGCTTTGGGAGTAGGAGATCACAGAAGGAAACAGATAAATTAGATCCTGAAGGAATGTAGAAAAATAATAAAAGTTTTGTATTGGCTTTTATGCTTAGAAGCTTTAGACAATCTTACCATCTTAAGGGAACACCAAAGACTGAGATTTTGTTTCAAATTCCAGAAAACTGTTCATATTTACAGTATGTGAAAAAAATAATGCAATTTAAGTGTGAAATAAGTTTTTAAAACTCAACTTTTAAATTAATTTACATATAAAATGACATAGGAATATGTCATTTCACGATGGGGATAAGTTCTGAGACATGCATTGTTAGGCAATTTCAATGCTGAGCAAATATCCTAGGGTGTCCTTACACAAACCTAGGCAAAACTACCTACTTACTCCAAACCTAGGCTATATAATATTGCCTATTACTTCTAGGCTGAAAATTTGTACAACATGTTACAGTACTAAATACTGTGGGAAATTATAGCACAATGATGTTTGTATATCTAAAAATTTATATACATAGAAAAGGTACAATAAAAATACCATGCAAGAAATTAAAAAGTTGTGCACTGTGTAAGGCACTTGCCATGAATGGAGCTTGCAGGACTGGACTTTGCTGTGAATGAGCAATGAGTAAGTGGCAAATCAATGTGAAGTTCTAGGACTTAATTGTGTACTTTCATACGGCTGGCACTACAGTTGGTTTGTTTATGCCAACATCACCATAAACCAGTAATGCATAGTGCTATGACGTTACCATGGCTACTAATATTTCAGCTTCATTATAATCTTATAGAACCACCATCACATATGCAGTTTATTCTTGACTGAAACGTGATGTGGTGCATGTCTATATATGAATAATGCTACTTATGAACTATTATTGACTTAATTTTTCTCATATGTAAAATAGAGATAATATGTAAATGTTCTACATCTTAGCATTGATTCATAGATCAAAATAAGAAAGGGGAAAATGTATGTAAAAGTATTTTGAGAAATATACAGTCCTATAAAAAAATCATGGTAATATTATTGTTATTGCTTTAAATATTTTATTAGTATTACACTACTAATATTTAAGAACTTGTTTGTAACCTGGTACAAAAGATTAAGAAGTCAATTACTTTAAAAAAAAAGTAAGTTTCTTGAAGATAAATACTGTCTTGTTTGTCCACATGTTCTGCATAAATTACACCATGAATAGTATATTGTTAGCTCATAGTAAATACTTGTTACAAAACTAATAAACCAGATAGGTACATATTTATATTGAAATATATATTTTATATAATATAAAACCTCAAACACAAAGTATTACATATGATATAAAATAGCATATCTCATATATAATATGACATAGATGTGACATGGTATTTTATTTTAAATATTATGAATCTAAGTAAATATTTTAAAATATTTTATGCAGCTAGTTTTTTCAAAGCTAATATGAATATGTGTAAAATGTATGTGTATATATCCATTTTATGCATATTTTACATGTTTTCATTTGTACTCCTACATTTAAAGCAGATGCTTTTGAAGAGACCTCAATGCTTTGTGCTGAATTTGATCACAATGGGAATTGTGACTTATAATAAATTTTAAGTGTTTTTTAGCAAGAAACAGTGAATGATTGAAATACACAGATCAGCCTGTTTAACAGCTTTCTTTACTCTTAATGAAAATACAAAAACTTAAAACTACTAAGACTGTGTGTGTGTGTGTGCGTGTGTGTTGTAGTCTCACTCGGTCGCCCAGGCTGGAGTGCAGTGACCGCTCCTGGCCACCGCAGCCTTGACCTGCTGGGGTTCGACGATCCTTCTGCCTCAAGCCTTCCAAGTAGCCGGAATTACAGGCATGCGCTACCACGCCCGGCTGATTTTTTTGACTTATTGTAGAGATGAGGTCTCCCTGACCAGTTAGGTCTCGAACCCACGGGCTCAGGCAATCCACTCACCTCAGCCTCCCAAAGGCGCAGGATTATAGGCTGAGCCACCAAGCCCAGCTACTACTAAGACTTTTTAAGCAACATTAAATCATACGTATTGAATTCACATTGTATAAATAGGCATTAAATAAAATTTGCCTCTGTCTTATGAAGTCAGATTCTAATAAGGCATACATTTCTGCATGAGAGCTAGAAATGTTGGATATAAATTTAATAATTTCAAGTCACCAACACTTGGTAAAAACTCATGGTGGTCTAGTTAATGAAATTATTAAAAATATATTTAATAGATTATTTATATAACTATTGTATTAGATGTTTTATAACATATTATAATAATATTGTATATATTACTTAAAAATATTTGTTATATGATTATTGTATTGGGGCTAGGATTTTTAAAATCATGTTTCTCCTTTGGTAATCATTTCTCCTTTGGTATTCATTCCCTACAGAATTTTGCCAGTAAAAACTCCTGGTGTTCTAGTTAATGAAATTATGAAATATTTATCTCAAGGTGAAATTAAAAAAAAATAAAAGATATCTATGTAACAAAAATATTCTAGGGCTGACTACATGTCTGGCACTGTGCTAGACTTGTAGACAAGTCAAGTGCAATGTTGTACTTATCTTAGTAAAAAAAATTAAATTGATTAGGTATTTGTCCACATATGGAGGAATATGATGATGAATGCCAGCATGGAATAATTTAATTCATAATTGGTTCAGTCTAATGCAATGTTCTGTGAAACATTTAGGCTGATTTTAACTCTTTGCCAGAGGGAAAGCAAAATAGGTAAAATTATTGGATGCTTACTAGGGAAGGTATTCCAAAGAATTTGACTTTGCATCTGTGAGTGACAAATAATTGACCAGGAATATGATTCAGTCGTGCTTGTTACCTGGCAGCAGTCCAGATATTGCTCACATCCCAGAATGAAACCTGTGTTTGGGGAAACTGATTCATGAGTCCTTTAAACTTAACTGTGACCAGACATGCACATCAGGCCTTCAAATGAATGGCAATAGTCTCTCAAAGGATTGTGTGTTGGTTATTCAGGTGTGTCCCCTGTATACAGCAGCCAGAGTGTTATTTTAAAATTATAATTCAGGTTATATTACTCCTTAGTATAAAACCTAAAATCCTTATTTTGCATTAAATGAAAAATTCCTTCTATAATTTGTCCCTTAATCCCCTCTCTGGATGTGACCTACATAACTCTTCCTTGTTGAGTTCCTTCCATGGACATTGGTTATCTTTCTGATGTGTGACTATTGCAAACCCACTCCTATCCGGGTCTTCTTGTTTCTTATATTCCTTTTTCTTGAAATGTTCTTCCTCTATAAATATGCCAGTAATTTCAGCAGATCCCTCAATTTACTTAAATATCAGCACAGTGCCACCCCCTCACAGATGACTTCCCTGACCATCTCATGTTAAATGTTAGTTTCTTCTACTCTGTAGTCCTTTACCAGACTTCTTTTTATCCTTTATAGCCCTTTCCAGCTGAGATGTTATGTATAAATAAACGTATGTGTGTCTGCAAATGCTGCTTCTCTCCCTACCAGAATGAAATCCCTATGAGAGAGGGTCTTGCCTGTCTGGTTCACTGTGAAATTATCAATCTTAGAACAAAAGGCTCTCCAATAAATATCTGCTGAACAAGTGAATAAGTGCCTATAAAAGTGCCTGAACAAGAGCTAGTCCTTTTGGTTTATATAAGTGCTTGATAAAAATGCTATATAAAAGAATATTTATCTATATCAAGTTAGCTGTGAATCTCAAAAGAAACACTTCTATATCCATCCTCATCCCCAAAGACACAGATTCATAAAGTCTCACTTGGGCAAGTTTGTTTTGCTGTTGTTATTATGCGTGTGTTTAATGTCCCCCTAGTTGAAATAGTGATGGTGCCTCTCAGAAACTCTTCATGGGATAATAATTTCTGACATAAAAGAACACCTGTTCTTTTTTTTTACTTTAGTAATTAATTTTAGCATTTTGGTCAGACAATTAACGTGCAAATATATGCAATTAATTTTGAATTACAACGACCAGTAAAGATGTGGGACTTTATAAACTATTTATAATTATGAACTCTCATATCATATTGGAGAAATGTCTGAAGATTTAACATCATGTACGTTGATTTTCATTTTATATTCATGGAAATTCATGCCATGGCATATTCATAGAATCTAACAATGAATTTTAATGAATAAGTAGAAATATGGTTCACAAACATTCATTAAAAATGCATGACTATGTTGTAGTGTTATAAAAAGGTGCTCTGTCCAGGTTTAACAGCATTTCTTTGTTTTTCTTTTTCTTTTTTTCTTTTTTTTTATTTTGGTTTCCTGAGCTTTTCTAAAGTTATATTATTAGCATAACAAAAACATTTTTAATTTGTTAAGATTATGGTCAAGTTGCTTACAGATACATTTCAACACCACTATATTAAATCCAAAGTATTTTTTTCCCTATCTTTTTCACATACACATAGTATACTTTATAAGTAAACAGTTTGAGAATAGAAAAATATAAATGCATACTTCCATTAATTATTTCACATGACAGAAAAATTGGTAGTATTGACCAGAAACCTGTGGAAAACAGGGTTCAGATATGGAACAGCTTAAAATAACCTCTGAAATGGTTTATCTTGCTTTTAGTTCTCATGAATGAATAGGGATGCATTATAGAGTGACATGAATCTCTAGTCCCTAAATAATGATGTAATGCTAATAAATTCCTCGGAAGACACAAAAAAGATGGAATTTCACAACACTTGAGAATTGAACCGATAGACAACCAATACTATAATTAGAATGGCTTGACACTAGAGGGCAAATGAAGCTTTTACTGTTGTGATTCAGTGCTTGGCCTCCATAGCCTTTGATTCATGACAACCTGAAAAAATAGAAAAACTCATGACCAGTCATTGCTTGCTGTCATAATTTCATATCTGGAAATCTCAGAAAGATACTGAAAATCCTACAAAATAACAATTCATAAGAAAATAGGTGAAAACATACTTTCTATTGTCTCCATGTGTCTAGCCAGGGTTAAGTTCCTTAAGAAACCTAACCCTGACTTAAGAGGAAAAAGTCTAAAAAGAATTAAGGTTTGTTACTATGGATTTTAAGACACAATATATATTCCCTTTTGTTAAGAAAAAGTATCCAAACATATATAAAAGGCAAGAGGATGTACTAAATGTTTTTTCAATAATATTCTGGAGCATTATCTAACAAGTCCATTCAGGAACTATTTAATTATCTAAGAAAAGCACTCTTATTTTTGACTTATTAACTGACTTTTATAAGAATCTAGACTTTGTTTACTTTTCTATATTTTTCTCAATAAAATTAAAATGATTTATGTTTGGTAAGGAATATAACTCCAAAGCTTTCAAATGTGTCACCCTACAGGGCACTACAAGTTTGGTCTCTAATTTGGCAAACCTATTGTAGCATCCCTTTTCTGACTGACTATATAAATCACTCTTTCTCAAATTCTCATTCAACCAGATTTGCTACTCTGCTGATTTTCTTATTAAATATTCACCAAGTATTCCCTTAATATCTATAAATTACACTTTGACACTATCATAGTGATGAAAGGAAGGGATAAGCAAAGTAGAATGAAGAGTTTCTAGGTTTCTGCTATTAATGAAGATGTGCCCCATATCCCCCAATTCTGATGGTATTTGGGGTCTTTGAGAGGTATTTAGATCATGAGGTTGTGAGAGTAGAGTCCTTATAAATGGAATTAGTGCCCTTATAAAGAGATCTCAGTGAGGTCTCCAACTCTCATTCCACAATATGAAGCTACAGTAAAGATACAACTAGAAGGTGGCAGTCTGCATCCTAGGAGAAAGCTCTCACTGGAATATGACCACACTGGCACCCTGATCTCAGACTTTCAATCTCCAGAGTGTGAGAAAGAAATTTACCTTGGTTATGAGTCACTCAGTCTATGGTTATGAGTCACCCAGTCTACTTTACTCTGGCAGTTTGAGATGACCAAAACAAACAAAAAACTAACTCTTATAAATCCCTTAACATTTATTCTTTTGCTATTTTATCACTTACTAGAGAGTAGAACTGGAGTCCTAAATGAGCCCAATCATCTGGTCTTCTCACATCTGTACAGATGCAGCGGCATGGCATCTTGTATCATTAGGAAAGTGGATAGACTGGCACCAATATATATTCATGGCTACCTAGACAAGTGGGACAGAAATTTCATTAAATACTTATAAATTCTCAGGAGATGATATTGCCTTCTACTTTCCAGAGAAAGTAGAAGCAAAGCGACAGGCATTTTCTTTACTACTTAATATAAACACATAGACATATATATATCTACCTAATTTATTCTGAAGCTTCATCCATCCTTTAATATTCAATACAAGTTAAATAATTCAAATATGAGGTTTCCATTACATGTGTGTATAATCCATTGGATTATACATTGGGAATATATGAGAAATAAGTTACTTTAACAACAAAAGTTAGATATATATAGTAGCGGTCAATTTTGTTATAAAGTTATATAGGAGTATTGAATAAGAATGAATATTAAAGTATAAAAATGTATTTAAAATGGTATTCTCTCCATTATGGATATATTGATTATTCTAATTTTCTTCTTTCTCAAGTTCTAGCTCTCTGAATCCTTCAAAAGGAAACTGTTGGGACTTCCCAGTTCATGATTTACTTTCTTAAAAGGACGTTATTATGCTTCTGCATGCTGTTGGTTCTATGTACAATATTTCCTCCCCTCAAAATTTTTTCAGTTCAAGGTGTTTGTCTGTACGCGTGTCATTTTGTCATTTCGTTTATTTGTTTTTTTCATTTGCTTGTACTGAATCATGGAACACTTGTGTTGACCTTCCCACATTGCAGTTCCAAACATGGTAAAGAAGTTGAGCCCTAATAAGAGGCAACTTTCTTTCCCAGGGATATCAAGCTCACTTTATGTCAATTCTTTAATCTTTTATCAAGTATCTTCACTCAAAAATATGATATACAGATTCTGCTCAAATTTATATGGGAGGTAAATCGAACTGTCAACCGAGAGAAGTTTACCTTTATATTCAAGTTAACTTTCTGCCAAAAAAAATTTTTAGGAGGTCGTCTCTTAATTTTAGATACAATTTGATATAGGGGAAAATATTATGTAAGTATGAGGTGGGAAGGAGCCCTTAAAAACAGAATTGTCTTTTGGAGGTAGCCCTCTTGAAGTGTAGTCTCGCCCCATGAGCTTGGAACCCATCAGCATCAATGTACTAGCTAGCATTGTTGCGAGAGGCTGTGTTTGGCTTCAGTAAATTTGGGTTTTGTTTTTTTTTTTGAGATTCTTTCAACGCATTTGCCCATTTCATGATGGGTGATGTATAAGTGCACCTGCCCATACCACTGAGTGTTCAGCAGTTTTTGACCAAAAAGAGCATGATGCCTATGCCCCACTCTCCCAATTCACCTCTCACCTGAGTGAATTTATTTGTTTCCCTGATGGAAAAAGTCCTCAAAAGGGAAATATTTTGCTGATGTGGAAGAGATGAAACAAAAAACAGCAGAAGCACTAAAACGCATCAAAACTGATTAGATTAAAACTGTTTTGAGCAACGGAAAAAGCATCTCATAGGTGTATTGCATCAAACAAAGAGTACTTTGAAGGTGACCGAGGTTTAAGAATATATAGACATGTTTTATAAATAAATTCCATTATGGGGGGGTCCCCAAATACACTAATTTGAGAGTATGTTCCTGTATTCTGTACTGATCATGAGAAATTAAAAACTAAAATATGTTTATTAAAATAAATGACAATGATTATGAAAATCTAACTTTGGGGGAATATATTAAAGATGAATTGCATAATGCTTACACATGAAACTATATGACTCTCTAAATAATACATTTACTTTTTCTGTTGCAGGATAGTGCTATAGATCATGTCTGCAGTGTAATAATCAATATATAGCAAATTATGACTTTGAGTTTATAAATATTAGCTTGCTAAATTAGTATCATATCATTTCTACCTAATCAGACAGTAATATCTGAATTAATTCCATAATTTATTTATTTTTATTTTTTTATTTTTTAAGAGTCAGAATCTCACTCAGTTGCCAGGCTGGATTACAGTGGCTTACTCATGGCCACCACAGCCTCCACCGATTGGGCTCAGGTGATCCTTCTGCCTCAGCCTTCCAAGTAGCTGGAACCACCAGCATGCGCCACCATGCCTGGCTAATTTTTTGATTTATCATAGAGATGAAGTCTCACCAAGTTGCCTAGACTAGCCTCAAACTCCTGAACTCAGGAAATCCTCTTGCCTTGCCTCCCAAAGTTCTGGGATTATAGGCTTGAGCCACTATGCCCAGCCAACTCCATAATTTTTAAGGGTCTTGGTAAAGTTTTTATTTCTACATTATTAAATTATTTTAAAGAAATTTTTGCATTCTCAATGTATTGTTATACATGTTGTTTGATTGCATGAATTACATTTGAAATATATAGTATCATGCACATAGTAGGTGTTTAATATTGGCTGGCTAAAGATATGAATAAAGGAAATGTATACTTTCTTTTTAATCTCAAGAGGGAAATGATTTCAGAGTATGTAATTCTATGTAGAAATCAAGCATCTGAGTATTTTTTCAATTTTATTTTATAAAAGTTATGTTATTTTAAAATCCCATTGTGTAGCACATTCTTAAATTCAGTGACATGCAAAGAAATTTATCATTTATATTCAATGAAAGAAAGATACTATAATAAATTTCCAATTCACTTTAATCTCTAGACGTCTGACTATTTTCTTTTGCTACCTCTCTGCACCATGTTCTTCTTTTATTTGTTGCACTCTATTAATTCTGGTGCTTTAAAAAATATTGTTGAACTATTTAGTCCCATTTCTTGTTATGTGGTCTTATTTAAATGAAGAAGTTAGAATGAGTAGCTGTGTTTCAGACTGAAATAAATGTTTCAATCTTTCGTATTCATTAACTACTAAAATATTTATTGCTAGCACTTGGATATAACATCCTAAAATAAAAAACCCTGCCAAGTATTCTTGTATAACTAATGTTCAAATAGATACACTGGAAAGATTAGTTGCTATGAACATCTATTAACTCATGCATGTGAATAATTTAAAGCTGTGCCTACTAAATTTATTTTGCTTTATGAAAATCTTTTTCATGCCCAGTATAGAATACAGAGGAGTATTCACATTTTGACTTTTTATTTCAATGGTTAGAACTCCTTTGAGCACTTCTTGTAATGTAGATCTAGTAGTGACAAATTCTTTCAGCAAGTGTTTTTCTGAGAAAGACTTTATTTCTCCTTCATTTATGAAACTTAATTCTGTGAGGTATAAAATCCTTGACTGACAGTTATTCTACTTGAGGAGATTAAAGATAGGGCCCAACCCCTTGTTGCTTGTAGAATTTCTGCTGAGAAGTCTGTTGTTATTCTGATAGTTTTACCATTATATATTATTTCATGCTTTTGTCTCACTGCTGTTAGAATTTTTTCCTTCAATCTTGACTTTGGATAACGTTTTGACTATATACGTTGGGGATGACATTTTGCAATGAATCTTCCATGAGTCATTTGGGCTTTTGGGATCTGACTGTTTGAATCTCTGGGAAGGTTAGGGAAATTTTCCTTAATTATTCTTTCAAATTGGTTTTCCAAACAGGTTGCTTTCTCTTCTTCCTTGGGAACACATATGATTCCCAGGTTTGAACATTTTATATAATCCTTCATTTCTTGAAGACTTTGTTCAGATTTCTTCACCCTTTTTTTCTTTATATTTGTCTGATTGGATTAATTTGAAAGCCTTGTCTTCTAGTTCTAAGATCCTTTCTTCTACCTGAACCAGTCTACTATCAAGACTTTTCACTGTATTTGATACATTCACAAATGAGTCTTTCATTTCCAGAAGTTCAGATTGTTTGTTTTTTAAAGTATATATCTCTTTTGAGAATTTCTCATCCATGTCTTGAATTTTTTTTTAATTTATTTATTTTGTTTTTTAACTTTCTCTTAGATTTCATTGAGCATTTTTATAATCAACATTTTAAATTCTATCTCTGGAACATCAAACATTTCATTTTGGGTGAGACCCATTTCTGAAGAGTTAGTGTTGTCTTTTGAGAGAAGTTTTAAAATCTTTTTTTTTTTTATATTGTCAAAATTATTTTTCTGGTCCCTTCTCATTTGGGTAGATTATTTTTGATTAGCATTGTTAAATTAGTTTTTTATTAAATTTTATTTATTTGTTTTATTTCCCTTATAGATGTTACTGTAACGTGTATACTATACGCTCACTAGCTTTGGCTCTTGGCGCTTTCAGGGATATAGACTCTGAATATGATCCTTGGTTATAGAGAATTTTTGTGAGTTGGCTGTCTCTAATACTGTTTGTGGTAACAGGTATTGGGTGTGTGTGTAGGTTCACTGTCTCCTGTGGGTCTAGTATGCTAGAGGACTAATGAAGATTATCTTGTTCCCAAGTGGCTTAGTGTGATCTTTATTCCCCAGTATTTCTCTCTGGGTTGAGCCTTTGAAACTTTCGGTCATGAAAAGGCACGCTGGGTAAAAACTACTTGCATCTAAAGCAAGTGGATGGCTATATGAAATACCCTTATCGAGGACTAAAGCCTCTGCTCTGACTGAGACGTTTGTGGAAGCCCCCCGTGAGATTTACTAAGGTCTTCACTGATGAGGGGAAACTCAGCTTCACTAGTAGGCTGGAGAGAAAGCAGTCTGCTTTTCTACAATGTCCCTGTTCTGTTGCTTTGAATTTCCAGACCAGGCGTGCACCTCTGTCCATCTGTAGTAGTGTTAGCATTCCAGGTAGAGAGGAAACAGGTTCCCATCCCTTGTGTAGGTTTGAGACCAAAGAGTGCATTTCCCATGCAGCTGCAGTTACTCCAAAATGTTGCAGAAAGTATGTCTATAGGTGCATTGACTCTGAGCTCCCATGACAGAAGCAAATGTCTGCAGTGTTGAGTAAGAGGGTAGAGAAGTCCTCTTCTCCAAGATGCTTCATGGGCTCCAGGTCTGCTTAATTGCTGGGGGAGAAACACTGCCTTCCCCACTGAGCCCAGCAATGTGTCTGCATCTATAATTTAAAAAGTATTCTTTAGGTAGGAGTTCTGGTACACGGAGAATGTTACACTCTGGATGTATTTACTAATTATCTGTCCCACAGAGTGCTCCCCTGATGTAGTGCTGTCCCTCTTCCCCTGGGAGTGTTACCCCATGAGGACCCAACTACTATGATTCCTGCTGTTCTTCTGGGTTCAGCTGTCCTATGACATTGTCATAATTTGTCCTATGCTGGGGAGTGTCTGCAAGGGATCAAGTTAAGTGAAGGTGCAAGGTTTACATTTTAAGGAAAACTAATGTCTCTGGAGATCCCTCTGAAGTAGCTCTTTGATGCCTCAGGCTACAGACTAGTCTGCAAGATATGTGATGACATGCGTTTTGTTCATATTTCCCAGTGGGGGTGGAGGGTGGGAGAACTATCTTAGGTAGAATTGGGTCAAACTGACCAGTCCTCTGGTTTTTCTGTGGCAGGTGCACCAGTTCTAATGGGGCTGTCAAGGGGATGGTATGGATTCTGAAAGTTTTTATTGGTTGTATGTAACCTTAATGTTTTGACTTTATTGCCAGCTGTGGTGGTGATGCATGGAATCATGGCCTCCTGAGTGGCCAAGGTGCCTTGTGTAGTGGTGTTAGCTGAGGTTTCCCAAGGGCTGTGTATTTGTCTCAGCTGTTATAATGGGCTGTGCCAGTTGACCTCTGGCAAGGAGGTGGTCCTTATGGGAGAGAGTCAACTATGGTTGTGGCTGTGGTCTTTCTGCTTGACCTTTGTTGCACTAGGGAAGTACATGGATGACCTAAGCTATGGGCAGGGCTATGAAGACTACCAAAGTTCCCTATCTCTAATGAGCTTTCAAGGAGTGTGGAGGCAGAAGCTGGTCCAGGTGTGCTATATCAGACTAACTGGCACCCCAGCTCCCCACCTGTGTATGTGACTGGTTACCCCAATGGGAAATGGAATGAGAGGGGTTCCTTGGCCATTGTAGCAATTGTGCAGGAATGGTAGATACCTCTCTGTTGCACAAAAGAGTTCACTAGGGGAGAGGGAGGTTGCCAGGGTGACTGACTCTTCCTGGCTACCCTGCTTTTGTTGGCCACTCAGAACTTAAAGTTTCCTTCATCAATAGAGTATCTCACCACAGCTTGTCCCAGAATGACTCTGCTTGCCTTAGGGACAAATGAAAGCACCGGGACTTCTCATTTCCTCCTGGCCTGGGAGCTGGCCAAAGAAGGCAGCCTGCAGGGATCAAGTTCAAGTTCTCGGTGCAGGGCTCCATCAAAACTCAAATGCCTGCCCAGCTCCACGTGGGTCCCGGCAACCTGCCGGTGTTCAGTATTCACGTGGCACTGGATTCCCCCGAGGCTGGAGGCTCCTCAAAGTCCATGTAAAGAGCACCTAGTTCTTGATTTCCCACACTCATCATTTCTTTATGTCCACACATTCTCTGTTTCTGATGTGACCAGGCAGGTGGGTTATGAGGAGTGGGATGGGGATAAGGACATTCTGATTCCAAAACAGGCTGCCTGATCTCTGTCTTCTTTGCTCTCTTGAGTCCTGTTGTTCCTCTGAGGGTTGTGGAATATTTCCTCCACCTCCATCTGCTGCAACTGTGGAGGTCTCTCTTCCTTGGTTTACTCCCTGAAAGAGGTTCATGTCAGCTGATTCTAGATGGCCATCTTACTGCCCCACACAGTTGTTATTTTTGTTGTTACTAGTATGATGACTAGATGCTTACTTGAGTATGACCAAAATAGGAGAGAAACCTAAAAACTCGAAGTACATTTGTCTCTTTATCATTTCATTTAAAAAAAAAAAATTTCTAGTTAAAGCATGAAATTTCCCTTTCCAAATATTGTCACTCTTCTAAGAAACAATATTTGTGAGGTTCACAAACTGATACCTACCTTGAAATATGAAAGGAAGAAAGATACCTTATGAAAGGTAAGCATGATATTAATTTTTATGATTGTTGTTACATTTTGTTGCTTGTCATTTATTTGTGTGCTTTCTGAAACTATAAAATGTTGATGAGTAGAGAATGTTGACACAATATGGAAGAGTTTTTTTAAATATCCATCTTCTTTTTGAGTTTAACTTCACATTTGAATCATGTATTCGTTTGACATGCAAAATCCAAGTTAAAATAATACAGAATTGTAATTTAAATATAAATTATTGATATGTATATAGGGCTGAAAAAAATACACTGGATTCGGGAGTCTGTGATATGTAGGTAGGTGACACTCCAAGTAGCATAGTCCAAATTTTATTAAACCTAGAAATCATATTTTAAGATAATATGAGTACAGCAATATTTGATTTTATAATAGATGTGTTAGTAATCATCATGTACATAACATAAAATATCTGTATATAAAATAAACATAAATTTGTGTGTTATTATGAAATCCATTATACATACTGAAAAAATAATGTTATCCAAATTGATATAAATTGTAAGTATGTCTTAGGAAATATGACTTTAAAGTTGAACTTAAAATAAAAATGACATCACACTTCAAATACTTTCATGTACAGGTCATCACACATTTATAAATGATGATAATTCTTTAGAATTTGCATAATGTGTTTATCTCAAGGCACACGAGATCTTGCCCTTTATTTGGGATTTGATTCTTACATTTTAAGTTCTTTGGCACCTCATTAATCTTAACTAATTTTTGTTGAATTATGGAAGATTGCCTGTAGTTCAGAGGTTGCAAATAACACCAGTGATCAAGTCATACTGTGGACATTCAAGTCTCCTATTCCTAGGGTTTTTACTAGACATATTTCCCTCCAGTCAAAATTAATCATCTGTCAGTTTTAATAACTATTTTCAAAGAGTTGCATGGCCTAACTGAATAAACATCCCTATGATAAATATAGCAAAAATATTTAATCCCATCATATGTACGTTTTTAAAAGTTGTCCACTGTATTTATTCCTCAGACAACTTTCCTACTATACCCTGAAGTTTATGCAAAGGTGCATAATATCATGTAAGTCTTGCTAGTCTTCTATTTTACTTATTTATCTTAAAATTATGATTCTATTTGTAAAATGAACTAGGGGTTGAACTAGACAAAAGTATTTTATGTCTCCTTTACTGGTTTAGCCTAAGTCATCTTTTAGAAAGAGAGTCGATAGGCAATTTAATTCTAATTTATCTCTCTGCCTCTAGTTTCATTCTGATATATTTTCCAGTATTTTACATTAATTCAAATGTGTTTCTTCCAAGATAATAAATTTGAAAAAATATAGGTACTACCCTGTCATGTCACAATTAAAATAATTTCTTGTCAACCATGAATAAGCTTACCATGAAGAGATTGCAGAACCCTGTCAGTGTCCATAATTAAGTGTTTGGGCATATATAAATGTTTTGCTCATATACTCTGAATTTTAAAAGTTGATTTTAAAAATAAACAGCTTATAAAATTTTTAATTCCTGATTTTTTTTTTGTCATTAGTCTCAACCAGTGACTAACCTTAGGCTTCTTAATTTACAGTATAAGGTGAAAATATATCTTCTATATATTTTTTAAAGCTCGTTTGCTTTTAGCAAGTTACACTATTGCAAAACTTGGAGGTAAAGTTTTATGTTTCCCATTTTGTTCTTAGCACAAAGAGCAATACAATAAACATTGAATATATTTTATATGTAATACATTTTTACGGAGAATATATAATCAGCAATGAATATGAACAAATTATGCAACTTCAGTTTCAAATGCAAAAGAGTTTAAGTAAAATATGCATGGCTTTCAATTTGAGATAAGTAAATATAGATTTTCCTTACTCAAATCTACATGTATTCATCAGTCTCCAATTGACAGACTATATTCCTAAAGATTTCTTTTAAAATTTCTTTCTGCGAAGAGAAAAATAGTTTTCCATAAAAATGCAAAAATAATTATGCTGGTTGGTTTCCCAGGCTATAGTTTATATCAGAAAAGTTGATAGGCTTTTGTGACAAGAGATAATAATATTCTATCTATCATCTGCTCATTTTAGCTATTTGTGGATACTTCAGTTTTGAAAATATACAACTTCATCACTTTCCTCTTCTCTCCTCTGGCTAAAATTCTGTGCCCCATCTCTCCAATCCCCAGCTAACCATATGAAATTACAAGTACACACATATACACGCTTGCCTTACTAAGTTAGTCACAACTCAGGTTGAACTTATGACATTCTTTTACTCACTATATTAAGCAGGGTTCTCCAGAGAAACAGAACTAACAGGGTGTGTGTGTGTGTGTGTGTGTGTGTGTGTGTGTGTGTGTGTGTAAAGAGAGACAGACAAAAAGACAGAGAAAGGAAAAAATTTTTTTTTTTTAGAGAATTGACACACATGATTATGGAGGCTTAGTGAGTCTAAACTCTTCAGAATAGTCTGGCAGGCTGAAAACTGAGTTACAGTTCACGTTCAAAACCATTCTTCTAGTGGAATATCTCTTGCTCAGAAAGGTGAATATTTTTCTACTGAGGCCTTGAACTGATTGGATGGGGCCACTACATATTGTGTAGGGTAATTTTATTTTCTCAGAGTTCACCAATTTAAATATTAATCTCATCCCAAAAACACCTTGATAAAATACCAAGGTGTTTGACAGAATATTGTTTGACCAAATACATGTGCACCATGGCTTAGACAAGTTGACTCATAAAATTAATCATGACACTTACTGTTATTTAACTATACTTTGTTAACTAAAAACTGAACTATACAATCCAGTAATCCCTCTTCTGGTTATATACCCAAGAAATATTCATCACTCTACAAAAAAAGACACTTGCTCATGCATGTTTATTGCAGCAATTTTCACAAAAGCAAAAACATGGAACCAATCTAGATGCCCATCAAAAGTGGATTGGATAAAGAAAGTGTGTTAAATATACATGATAGAATATTATGCAACCATAAAGAAAAACAAAATTGTGACCCTCACAGCAACGTGGAAGTATACTAAGTGAACTATCACAGAAACAAAGAACTGAATACCACATGTTCTCACTTATAAGCAGACCCCGATCACTGGTCACATTAGCACAAGGGTGGGATCAATAGACACTGGGAGGGGAGGTAGAGAAGGAGGAGGGGAGGGTACCTTGACCATTATTGAGGAGAGAGGATCCATAGGAGCCCCAACTTCACCTGCATGCAACTTTCTAATGTAGTAATTCTTCACTTTTACCCCATAACTCAAAAATACATACATATTTACATACATACATACATAAAACTGGACTTTGGTAATTCATGTCCCAATGATATGGCACATACCTACAGGCAGTGACCAAAGAATGTACTAATGATCTTGATTAACCAAGTTAGAATTAGAATTAAATATTTTTTAGAATACTTTTAATGATAAGACTGTGAGAATTTTAATTTCTCCTTTAAAGTACATTTTACCCTGAGGTTAATGACAGCATAATTAAGTAAGAATTGAAAACACACTTAAAGAATAAGGCAATAATTTTTCTGTAAAATATCGCTGCAATCATTGTCAAAATTACCTATGTAAATATGATATAATGATTGTGTGTGTAAACTTGCAGTGATAGGATATTTATAGGTCATAAACACTGTAATCAGATTGTGTCTATAATAAATTGTTTTCAACTAACATAATAATCTTAACAAATGGTAGGAAGTTCATCAATCGTTAAATTGTAATTACAATATGGTTATTTTGAAAAACAAAATGATGGTATTAGTAAGGGATAAACAGTACTAAATGTAAGGTGGTCACATAAAATACTTAAGTTTGTGTTCTCTGCAGTATTTCCATTCAATTCAAATTTTGATTTTATCTTATTAAGTTATAAGCTGACTACATAGAGATAGATATACACATACATAATTTTCTCTGCAACTCTAGCGTTCCCAATATATTATTTGGCATCAAGAAAATGTGATATCAACATCAATTAACATCTGGATATAGTCATGGTTAAATACAAATTAAATTACACTATACAATTTTAAAACATTTCAATTAAGTTGAATATAGATAAAATCAGTCCAGACAAAATTGAAAATAATAAAATATTTTAATAATTTAATTACCCCTTTCTGGTTCTTTTCCTTCTTCACCCCTAGCTATAAAAACTTGAAAATGTGTTCAGTCTCTCTCCTACTAAAAATCACTTTCTAAGAAAAGCATCTTTGGAGGATAGGATGCCTAAGCAAAATCATGAACTGTGAATTGGAAGTTAGCCAGGTGCAGATGGAGAGAAGGCATTTAAGCCTAAGAAGCAGCATGTGCAAAGGCACAGAGGTGTGAGAAATCATGACCTCACCAAGAAAATGCCGTTCGTCATCCTGTCACTACTTAAAAGTAAGGAAATGTACTTTGTCTTCATGAGAGAGTTAATAACTGCATCATATAGCAAATAATCAGTTGCAGTAGAATGTCCTGAGTGGGGCAACTCTACTAGCACTAGTTCTGCTGCTGTAGTTATTGTTATTTTGTTTGCAGGTACAAAATTTAAAAGTGGGTAGTAGTTTTATATGGGCATCATTTTGCTGTTGTTGTACTTCCAGGAAGATAATCAGAGTGGCTATGTATATCCACAAGTCTGTGGTGAATATGTTTCTAAACCCACATTTCGAAGCAGCTATGAATTCAAACAATGGGTTTCTTTGTTTTCTTTGCAGCAAATCAAATGATGAGATATTCATCCTCCCATTCTACAAGTGCTGTTCCCTATCTCTAGTTGATTTGTGTAAAAGTTCTGGAAATCTAATCATTCATTTTATATTGTCTAACTAAACATTTGTATAATGTCTACTAGAAACTACAGGAAACTTTTCTTGTTTTGCATATAGTGCTCAACAAGAAAGCCAAGGCGCTCACTTTATTGTGTTTATATGCATTTGACCTTAAATTCTAGTACATATGACCAAACTGTCCTTTTTTTTTTTTTTTTTCAGTTTCTTCACATCTGAAAGTTCTACTTTGTTTTCCATGTTATATTTTGGACCCAGGAATATTTGCAAAAGATGGTTTATAATGCCTCCTTAGGGTGCTGTTCTGGAATAGGATTGTGTGCTCTCATTGCTCATATCCCCAAGTATTTTTCTCCCTCCCATTCCATAATACCATTCCTTCTCACTTTAATATTTATCAGAGGCACTCTTCCTTTCTTTTCCTCCACATCAATACCCTTCACGATAGAATTGGTCAGTTTATATTTCAACAGACACAAGAAGTTTTTGACCTATGATTGTATCTGTTTCCACCTTACTAATGCCATCAAAGTGGAAAATTACAAAGCCTTTCTTCCTGATGAAAGAAAAAATAAATTAATATATCCCAAAATTACCCTGCCAGGAACATAAATATTTACTTATTTTTAGGGCAGACCTAAGCTGGTGGGATTCTATAATGTAAATTCTTCATTCAGTGAGTTAGCATTCTTCTCTGTAAAAGGAAAAGGTCAGAGATTAAGAAAGAAAGATAGGACTAATGTGGGTCTGGTGGGAGTTAGGAGTTAGTGATACTTGCCCTTATCTATGGATGCTGGCCAGTCTTTTTGGACTTTGACAGGGGGTGAAGATGCATGAGTTCAGACAAGAGGTGAGCCTGAATGATTCAAAGGAGTCTCTTACAGGAATTAGTGACCAGAAACTCTAGAAGAGGACTTGAGAATGCTGAAGCATATGGGATTGGGTTTACTGACAGCTGAGAGAGAAAATAGTGATAAACAGGTTTTGAACATGTTAAGAGCATTTCTCTGGGAGTTCAGTTTGTATAATGTCTACTAGAAACTACAGGAAACTTTTCTTGTTTTGCACATAGTGCCTAACAAGAAAGTCAAGGCCCTCACTTTATTGTATTGATATATACTTGACCTTAAATTCTAGAACATATGACCAAATTGTGCTAGAATCTGATTAACTAATACTCACCAGCATTTTCACAGCATATCTGTGTGCTAAGCACTGTTTTAACTGCTTCACATGTACTAATTTAACCTTCATAGTAAGTCAGTGAGGGAGCTACTATTATTATGTCTAATTTTCAGTTGAAGGAGATACAGTACAGATAAATTAAATAAGTATTCTTCAAGATGGTGAATAAATGACAGATTTAGTATTCAAAGAAACTCAGGCAGAATGGTCCAAAAGCACATACTTATAACCACTAAACTATACTATTTAGAAGGAAGGAGTACTTGAGATTTTCAGCTTGTTCGTATAATGGTAATATTCCCTGAGAACTCGTATCAACTAGGCTATGATGTTTTCCCGTTAAACAGAGCAATTTCACAGAATGTCAACATCAGATACTATCATTTTGTTACCATGATGGATTCAAACAAAACAAGGATACTCCATATTTTTGTCTGAACAGAGAAAACATGAGCACTGTCTAAGCCACAAATATAAGTAAGTAAATTATATTGTGACTAACTGGAATGATTACTACTTATTTACTAATTACAGTACTGTCTCCATTCAGTTTTTCCTCCTTCCAGATAAAATTAAGATTCCAATATCATATATGCAAAAAACATTTTTATATTATTACTTTCATATAATAATTATGTCATAGTGTGAGGTTTAAAAGGATATAGTTAATTCTTGAAAACATCCAATAAGAGCAAAGCTCTACTTTCTTTAACTCATTATAAAATTACCGAATATTAGCCCAAGTCCCATAAGAGGTCTTTTCTAACACCCTCTTACTGAGATACCCTTGTGGTGTGAGTTCTACTTGCAACAAACAACTAACCCAGCATGTTCAACAACACATATATTTCTGGTGGTCATTGTCTGAAGTAGCTAAATACTTATTTGAGCATTAAAAATATATTTCACTGTGATACTAGTAAAGTGAAATGAAGTGGTTATACAGGAATATAAAAATAAAATATTAACTCAATAAGTAAAAAAAAGAAGAGAAGGACATAAGAAGATAAGAGAAAGAGAAGAGCAAAGACAGAGCAAATAATTCCTTAGACTACATCTAGAACTAGAAGCTGGAGGGCAATTATTTTGTTAGTAATTATAGAATTTATAAATCATTGCTTGACTAATGTTAGTATTCGTAACTACATATATATATAACTTGACTTTAAGAAAGGATACTCTTCCAGTGACAACGTAAACATTTCTCCCTCACTGTACAGTGAAAATACTCCACAAGCAGAGAAAAGGGGCATATTTGGGGGATAAGGGGTCTTTTTTGCAAATATGTGAAGACTTAAGCAGTAAAATTCAAAAAATTAGATAAATATAATTTAAAATATATATATTCATATCTGTTGTAAATTGCATAAGAAAACATTTTTCAGAATTGGTTTAAATAATACAATAGCTTGGAAACTAATTTTCAAATTGTAATATATATGCCTATTTTTCTGAAAAATTATGTTGAAAATATTCTAGTTACATAGTTCAAGGTTAAAGCATGAAAAAGTCTAATTATTATTAATAAATGCATAAAGCATATTTATTTATATTATTACTCTCACATTAATAATTATGTCATATTGTGACACTCCAAAGGATATGCCAGTGAGTTCAGAGTTGCCTTTTTTTTCTTAGGAAAACACTTTAAGCCCATAGATCTTGCTCAAGAGAAAGATCTTAAGGTCCTTTCCTAACCTTATTTCCCCAGTGATGAGATCATCAGGTCAGCTCATTGTCACCTCAGATAAAAGTCAAACTAAAACTCTGATGTAATTAGATCCACTGTAATTTTCATCAAGAATAGCTTTTAGTAAATCTCTTTATCATATTTGTTTTAAGAAGTGAAATGTACAATGTGTAGCTCTTTATTTTTCACATTCATAGGAGAGAACAACTGAATTGATGTTAAGCATAGCTTTCTGATATTATCCAACTCAACATAATACACATATTTTAGTTTTTGAATGTGAAGTCTGAAAAACAGCCCACCTGAGTTGGAAAACAAAACAAAACAAAACAGACTTTTGATACCAAATCCTCTTTCCCTTGTAACATTTGATAAAAACCAATTCCACATAAAGCCAAGTAGACCCTTCTCTAATTTTTTGTAGAGATTTAATGGCAGAATGAAAAATAGGACTCTGTTCATTACTTAATTCAATACTTCTGTCATTCTTGTGTGTGCGTCTGTGTATGTGTGGTATGTGTGTGCAAACATGCTTACATGTATTTGGGTTGGATTTTTTCAAAAGTAATTTAATATGACTGAGCTACATATAATTTATATGTATATACTAAATGATATGTACGATATGTACTAAAATATGAAGTTGTTAATAATGTTATCAATCAAATTCATTTAAATAATTAATGAAACTCACATGTAGACCTAGAAACAAAAATTCAGTTATAGAGTCATCTGCAATGAGAGAAATGTGTTATATGAAAATTTTAGCTTTTGAGCAATGATATACACTGGATGAATAAAAAAGAGGAGTTACACAAATGTGATTAGTTATTTGGGAAGAGGAAAGCAGTAAAATTGGACATACTTTTAAAATTTTACTTCAAGTATATCTTCTTGTTTTATAATAGGTTTGAAACAAAAATGAATAATGCATTGCCAACAACATTTAATACAAGTTTTTTTTTTGCATTGCAGCATAAATGGTATAAAATTTAATACAAAAATGGATTTTATAGGAAACTGTGGAAAAGTCATTTGGCAACCTATTTTTTTGTTTTAAAGGTACAATAACACATTAATTTTCTCTGACTGATGGAAGAGGTTTTTTGTCTCTGTTTTCATTTATTATTATTATTTGTGATTGACAAATTATAAATGTATACATTTATAGCATAAAATGTGATGTTTTAATATACGTATACAACGTGGCATGATTAAATTAAGTTAATTAGCATATCCTTCACATGGCTTACCTATCATTTTTTATGATGAGATATTTGAAATATACTCTCAGTTATTTTACGCAATATTATTGCCTAGAATCACCCTGCTGTGCAATAGGTCTATAAACCTTCTCTTCTGCCTA
Source organism: Carlito syrichta (assembly GCF_000164805.1). Lineage (NCBI taxonomy): Eukaryota > Metazoa > Chordata > Mammalia > Primates > Tarsiidae > Carlito > Carlito syrichta. The sequence continues at coordinate 131,148 of NW_007259932.1, forward strand.
TTTGAAACCTTTTTATTGTCATCAACTACTCCTCATTTCCTCCCAAGGCTGGTTTTAAGCTGTCTTTCTGAACTGAATAAAGTCATAGTTAACAACATTAGCGGACTTCTGGCAAGATGGTGATGGGGCAGGGTGGTCTGTGAGACCCTCCTCAAAAGCGAGTATCCATAAAGACTTTCACTCTAGCCCAGTGGCTGCTGCTCCTGCTGCTGACAGCATCCTCTTCAGCCAACCCTGCAACCCTGTGGGATAGCAGACACAGGTTCCATGCACTGCTCTGCTGCCACATCTGCTGCTGCTGCTGAAGCCACCACCACCCCACCTGGGGTGGCCCTCGGCCCTGACCCTGTGTAGCTCCTTCCATGCACCACACAGCGGAGCTCCTCCCATACACCGCACAGCTAATGCAGCCACCGCCACCACCACCCCCCCTCCCCACTCCCTCCCTGCCCTGGGCAACCCTCAGCTCCCGGTCCAGTGGAGGTTCCCCAGCCTGATGCATTGCCCCACCTGCTCTAGCTGCCCCATGCCATGCCAACTTGCACTCCGCCTCCCCCAGCTTGGCCCCTAGCTGCAGCGGGACCAGAGATCAGCTGGAACCCTGGGACCAGGCAGAGACCTGGATTGCTTCGCCCAGCTCTGCCAGCCTCCAACTTGAGACCTAAGGTAATAGCAACAAAATGGGAGAGACAGAAGCCCCTCTCCCATGCTAGATCAGACACAGGTCAGATCTGAGTGGCAGACTTGACAGGCAGCAAAATGACTGAGTCCAGATCTGATCCACCCTCCCTCCACAACAAGACTGGTACATCTGACCTGAGCTGTGAACAACCCTACCATCCTGCGATGAGAGTTAGAGATCAGAAGTGAAAGGACATTGGGCTTAGAGGAACAATCTGAGTGTGCTTGGTTTCCTTGTTTCAATTTTTAAAATTTTTATTCTTTGTTTGTTTTATTTATCTTTTTTTCTCTTTTCTCTCTCTTATTACTGTTATTGATAATGTTTTCATACTTGCATTGTTTCTGTTAGTTTACTGATTTTTTTTCCTTTGGACTTCATGTTTGTACATGAAGGAATAGAGGAATAGTACATCAATAAAGAGGTTAGTTAGCTTGTGTGTCTGTATGATTGTTTTAGTTTTTTTCTTTTACTCTTTTCTCTCTTTGTGTCTCTTTATTTGTTAGTCAGTACATTTGTCTATTTTCCCTCTTACTTTGCTCACTCCCCCCCTTTCTCTTCCCCTCTTTCTCTGCTCCACTGTTTTCCTTTTTCTTACCTCATTTTGCTTTCAGGGAGCAAACCTATAACCCCACAGCATGGGCAGGTAGCAAGGCAGTTGGAAGTGGGTTCCAGGGTATCCATACACCTGTTGAGGATACTGGGATCTACAGATAGATTTTGAATCTTCGGTCTTTTGACTTTGGAATCCAAACAATAAAGAGCCCCCAGAATGACTGGTCACATACTACAAACCCAGACATAAAGACATTAACAGAGAGAATAAAAAGAGTTGAGGAGAGACAAGAGAAAAATAGGAAGGAATTGATAACTGAGATGACAGTAGTAAAGAATACTGTGATTGAAATAAATAACAAAATAATAAGCATGGAAAACAGAATTAGCCAAGCAGAAGAAAGGATATCAAAGCTTGAGGGCCAAAATATAGAACTAACCCAAACTGTCAAAAACATAGAAAAGAAGCTTTAAAAGACAGAACAAAGACATCAAGAGATGAGCGATTACTTCAAGAGATTGAACCTGAGAGTAATTGGACTTCCTGAGGTAGAAAGAGACAAAGAGACCATGTTGGAACAAACACTCCATGCAATTATTCAAGAAAATTTCCCTCATCTCATCAGTGATGTGAAAATTCAAACACAAGAGATTCAGAAAAACCCTGAAAGACAAGAAATGAGAAGACCAACTTTCAGACACATAATAATTTGCCTAAATAAAGTAAGTAGAAAAGAAAAAACCCTAAAGGCATCAAGAGAAAAAGATCAGACTACCTACAATGGAAGATCAATTAGAATAGCAGCAGATTTATCTACAGAAATTCTTCAGGCTAGGAGAGCTTGGAGCCCAAACTTCAAAATTCTCAAAGATAAATAATTTCAAACAAGAATAATCAACCCAGCTAAGCTAAGCTAAGCTTCATCAGTGAGGGAGAATTAAAATCTCTCTCAGACTTTCAATCCCTATGAACTTCTACACTGTTGGTGGGAGTGTAAACTAGTACAGCCTCTGTGAAAATCAGTGTGGCTATTCCTAAAAGATCTAAAAATCAACCTTCCATATAATCTCACTATCCCCCTACTGGGAATATGCCAAAAGAACTCAAATCGCCCTATTAAAAAGATACCTGCACACATATGTTTATCACAGCATTGTTCTCAATAGCAAGAACATGGAACCAACTGTGCTGCCCATCAAAAGAAGACTGGATAAAAAATGTGGTACTATACACAATGGAATATTATGCAGTCATAAAGAAGAACAAAATCATGAACTTCGCAGGAAGCTGGATAGACTTAGAGTCTATAATACTGAGTGATCTTTCACAGAAACAAAGAAACTCAGTATCACATGCTGTTACTCACAAATGGATCTTGAGCAACTACAATAGTACTATAAGAAAAAGATTAGAGCTTGGCTGCTGCCATCGGAATGACTGGACAGTTTTGACTGCATTCCAAACAGTTCCGCCACCACCGCCGCCCCTCCCCCCACTGCCGCTGCCACTGCTGGCACCGGCGCCACCGCTGCAGCGGCCTCTGGGAGGGGTAGCATATCGCACCATGCAGCCCAAGGAGATCCACAACGAACCGCTTCAGGGAAGATCTGCTGGGATCGCTGCCACCTATCCTGCGTCCGAGACTGTCCTGCCCACCCGGCGTGGGGCTCCTGTTGCCTGCTTGGAGGCAGGCAGCCATCTTGTTCCTGTCCAGCCCCACCCCCTCTGGGGCAAGCAGATGAGATTGCACCACCTGCTGGCGATTCAAGGTAACAACACTGAAACGGGAGAAACAAGCTTGATAAAGACATAGACCAAACCGCTGAAGGAAGGTTAATCTGAACTGTCCTTCACAGCAGATCAGGGGCAATTGACTCTAACTGCAAACTAATTTACCAGCTTGAAAAGAAAACTAGAAATCAGACCTGAAAGGACATTGGACTTAAATGAAAGGTCTCAGAGTGTGCTTCATTGATTCTATCAGTCTAATGACTTAATTCTATTCCTACCGTATTGTTCCCTTTTTTCTTTTTTCCTTTTCCTTTTCTTCTCTTTTCTTCTCTCTGTAAACCATATCTTTGTATAGAGGAACAGCACACTAACAAGGTGGTTGGTTACCTTGTATATTAGCATCACTATATGTTTTATTTTTGTTTGTATGAGAGTTGGTTCGACTGTAGCTGTGGTATATTGTTTTTACCTGTTTCAGCATAGGCTTCTCTATTTGTTGGCACACTCATTTGTTTCCCCCCTTACTCCTCTATCTCTCCACTCCCCTCTTCAACCCACTATCTGCTCCATTCTCTCCCCTCTGCTAACCACATTTTATTTCAGGGAGTAAACCTACATCCCCACTGCACAGACAGATTCCAGGGCAGTGGGAAGTGGGTTCCACATTATCCACACACCTGTCAGTGAATACCAGGACCTACAGACAGATTTTGAATCACAGCTCTCCCCTCAAGTAAATCTCAAAACTGAAAAAGGACCACCTCCAACCTACAGTGCAACTTCAGAATTGAACAAAGTAAGAGGACATACATAAAGAATAGGAGATTGAACAAACAGAAGTAAAACCAATCCCTTTACCCCTGAATAACAGAATTAAAGAAGACGGTGACATGGAGGGAAGGAAAAAGTAGAGAGGGGGAAAAAAACCACACAAATGAAGAAAAACCAAAAGAAGAATATAGGTCCTACACAGACCCCTGGGAAATCAGACACTGAGAAACAGATTCTGGAACACAGACAATGAAGAGTCCCCAGAATGACTGGTTACACGCAACAAACCCAGACATTAAGATATTAATGGAGAGAATTAAAAAAAATTGAGGAGAGACAAGAAGAAAATAGGAAGGAGCTGTTGTCAGAAATGACAGTAGTAAAGAATACTGTGATGGAAATGAACAACAGACTAATAAGCATGGAAAGCAGAATCAGCCAAGCCAAAGAAAGAATCTCAGAGCTCGAAGACCAAAACACAGAACTAACCCAAACTGTCAAAAGCATAGAAAAGAAGCTCAAAAAGACAGAACAAAACTTGCAAGAGATGATGATCACTTCAAGAGACCAAACCTAACAGTAATTTGGCTTCCTGAGGCAGAGAGAGAAACAGAAGCCACACTGGAACAAACATTTCATGAAATCATTCAAGAAAACTTCCCTCATCTCATCAAGGATGAAAAAATTCAAACACAAGAGATTCAGAGAACCCTGCAAGACAACAAATGAGAAAACCAACTCCCAGACACATAATAATTCGCTTAAACAAAGTAGATATAAAAGAAAAAAATCCTAAAGGCAGCAAGAGAAAAAGGCCAGACTACCTACCAGGGAAACCAATTAGAATAGCAGCAGATTTATCCACAGAAAGACTTCAGGCCAGGAGAGCCTGGAGCCCTATCTTCAAAGTTCTAAAAGAGAAACAATTTCAACCAAGAATAACCTACCCAGCCAAACTAAGCTTCATTAGTGAGGGAGAATTGAAATCTTTTCCAGATATCCAATCCCTAAGAACCTACGCTGCCACCAGACCACCTCTACTAGAAACACTTAAGAAAGTACTGAACACAGAAGAAAAAGAAAAAAGAACAACATTCTTCACAAGAGTATAGGCAAAAGATTAAAAACACACATGAACCAACTCCAAAACCCAAAGAAAGGCAACAAATAAACAGGATCAACTCTGTAAGAACCTTATGACAGGGATCAACTCTTGCATTTCAATTATTAGCCTAAATGTGAATGGACTAAATGCACCACTGAAAAGACATAGAATGGCAAAATGGATAAAATATCATCAGGCAACAATCTATTGCCTTCAAGAGACTCACCTCACTAGAAAGGACACCCACAGACTCAAAGTAAGAGGATGGGAAACAAACTTTCAGGCGAATGGAATACAAAAGAAAGGAGGAGTAGCGATCTTAATTTCAGACAAAATACCCTTCAAGCTATTAAAAATCAAAAAGATACAGAAGGTCACTACATAATGATAAAAGGCTCGATCCATCAACAAGAAATATCTATCCTAAACATATATGCACCCAACATAGGTGTGCCAACTTTCATAAAGCAACTTCTTGGAAAACTAAAGAAAGATATTGACTCTACCACTATCATAACTGGGGACTTTAATATCCCACTCACAAACCTAGACAGATCATCAGGACGAAAAATTAGAAAGGGGATCCGGAACCTCAATGTGACTTTGGACCAAATGGACTTAATTGATACCTACAGAACACTCCATCCAAAGACCACAGAATACACATTCTACTCATCACCACAAGGAACATATTCTAAGATCAACCACATACTCGGCCATAAATCAAGCATAAGCAAATTTAAAAGGACCGAAATTCTACCAAACACCTTCTTGGACCACAGTGTAATAAAAATAAATATTGACACCAACAAAGTCCCCCCAAAACCCACAAAGACATGGACACTAAACAGCATGATGCTAAA
>NW_007259932.1:137703-139278 GCF_000164805.1 Carlito syrichta
CTGGTTCAACATTCGTAAAACCATAAATGTAATTAAATACATCAACAGATGTCAAAACAAAAACCACATGATCATATCACTAGATGCAGAAAAAGCTTTTGATAAAATCCAGCACCCCTTCTTGATAAAAACCTTTGAACATGTAGGCATACAGGGAACATACCTCAAAATAGTAAAAGCCATCTATGAGAAACCCACAGCCAGCATACTCCTAAATGGACAAAAATTGGAACCAATTCCCCTGAAAACTGGAACTAGACAAGGATGCCCACTCTCCCCTCCTGTTCAACATAGTATTGGAAGTCCTGGCTACAGCAATCAGAGAAGAGGAGGCAATCAGAGGTATTCAAATTGGAAAAGAGGAAGTCAAGTTATCTCTCCATGCAGATGATATGATGGTGTACCTTGAAAACCCAAAAGAATCTGTCAAAGGTCTCCTTACATTGATAAAAGCCTTTGGCAAAATCTCAGGATACAAAATAAATGTACAAAAGACAATCGCATTTCTCTATACCAATAATAAACAAACAGAAACCCAAATAAAAAACACAGTTCCATTCACAATAGCCACAAAAAAAATGAAATACCTTGGCATCTTCCTAACCAGAGACGTGAAATACCTTTACAATGAAAATTACAAAACACTGCTCAAAGAAATCAAAACTGACACAAACAAGTGCAAAAATATCCCATGCTCATGGATTGGAAGAATCAACATTGTGAAGATGTCCATCTTACCTAAGGCAATCTACAAATTCAATGCAATACTCATTAAATTACCAACAACATTCTTCTCAGACCTAGAAAAAACAACACAGGAATTCATATGGAAACACAAACGTCCAAGAATAGCCTGAACAATGCTCAGCAAAAATCAAAGCAGGTGGTATCACAATACCAGATTTCAAACTTTACCATAAAGCTACAATCATCAAAACAGCTTGGTATTGGTACAGGAACAGGCATATAGATCAATGGAACAGAATTGAGATTCCAGAAGCAAAACCTCAATTTCTCAACCAACTCATCTTCGACAAAGCCCCCACCACCTACCAATGGGGAGAGGAGAACCTATTCAGTAAATGGTGTTGGGAAAATTGGCTGACCACATGCAGAAGATTGAAACAGGACCCCTATCTATCCCCATGCACAAAGGTTAACTCCAAATGGATCAGAGACCTAAATGTAAAACCTCAAACCATAAGAACCTTAGAAAAGGAAGGAAATACTCTCATGGAAATCGGAACTGGCATCCAATTCCTGTACAAAACCCGAAACCCACAGGACTTAAGAGAGAAGATAGACAAATGGGACCTTATTAAACTGACAAGCTTCTGCAAGGCCAAAGAAACCATCAAGAGAGCAGGGAGACAGCCTACAGACTGGGAAAAAGTATTTGCCAACTCTAGGTCTGACAAAGGCTTAACATCCTGGATCTACAAGGAACTGAAGCGTACTGAAAGAGAAACAAACAACCCCATTATAAATGGGCAAAGACATGACAGACACTTCACAAAAGAAAACATTCGAGCAGCCAACAAACACATGAAGAAATGCTCAACCTCACTAATCATC
>NW_007259932.1:139762-142515 GCF_000164805.1 Carlito syrichta
AATGACTGACGGTACTGGGAAGTATGGGGGGGAGGGGGATGGGATTAACAGTAGCAAATATCTGTCGGGGGATGGGAAAACACCTCTTATCAACAGGGTGCCTGAATGAAACGTGATTGTACACCTAACCCTTAACTGTACCCCACAAAACCATAATAAAAAATATTGATTAATGAGAAAAAAAAAGAAAAAGATTGACAGTAGCAGGAAACTGTGCGGGGGGGGTAGGTGGGAGTGACAGTAGTCAAAATCTACCTGTCGAAGTGGGGGGCACACTTCATCAATAAGGCTACCTTCAGAGTGACTATTTCTATACCTAAGCCTGAATTGTATCTCACAAATTAAAAAAAAAAAAAGACAATGCTAAAGGTTTATGTTTTTTGTACGTGTTTGTCTTACTTGGAATGAACAGAATATTTTCAATTATGTGGGTTGAGATCTTTATTAATTTTGGAAAATTCTCAGCAATTATCTTTCAAATATATCTTCTGATAAATTAATTCTTTCATTCTTGGACTACATTATTAGGGATTACACATATATATTTTCATTGTTACTTAGTTTTTGTATATTTTTATCTATTCTTTCATATTTCTATGCTTAAATTTAGATATTTCCTCAAAACTTGTTTTTAAAACTCATTAATAATGTCTTCTACTTTTCAGAATGTATTAAAACAAACTGAATTCTTAGTTTTGTATATCAAGTTTCACAAGTTTATTATTTCCATTTAAATTCAATATATCCAATTGTCTCTAAACTTTTCATATTGTCATTTATTTATACACATTTTTTTGACTGACAATTTGTGTAGATTAAAGACAGGAACCCAATCTTTTCTGACTTGTAAGGTTTCTGCTGAGAAGTCTGTTGCTAGTCTGATATACTTTGTAAGTTAATTTGATGCTTTTGTTACACTGCTCGTAGAATTTAATCATTCACATTGATCTTAGATAGTCTGACTACTATATCCTCTGGAGATGTCCTTTTTACAATGAGTCTTCCATGATTTCACTGGGCTTCATGTATCTGAAAGTCTAAATTTCAAGTAAGATCAGGGATGTTTTCCTCAATTATTTCTTCAAACAGCTTTCCTAAACATGTTGCTTTTTTTCCTAGGAACTTCTGTAATTATTATGTTTAAACATTTTACATAATCCCCTATTTCTTGGGCACTTTGTTCAGTTGTTTTCATTATGGATTCTTTATTCTTATCTGATTAGTTTAATTGAATAGCCTTGTTATCATGTTTTAAAATTATTTTTTCACCGGGTTCAGTAGCTCAGCCTGTAATCCCGTACCTTTGGGAGGCTGAGGTGAATGGATTGCCTGAGCCCGCAGGTTTGAGACCTGCCTGGGCAGCGAGACCTCATCTCTACAATAAATCAAAAAATATACAGCCGGGTGTGGTAGCGCATGCCTGTAATTCCGGCTACTTGGAAGGCTGAGGCAGAAGGATTGCCAGAGCTTAGCAGGTCGAGGCTGCAGTAGCCGGGAGCGGCCACTGCACTCTAGTCTGAGCAACAGAGTGAGACTCCAACTCAAAAAAAAAAAAAAAAAAATTATTTTTTCTACTTGCTCCAATCTATTGTTAAAGCTTTCCACTGCATTTTGAAATCTGGAAATTTCATTTCCAGAAGCTCCATTTGTTATTTTAGTTTTAAAAATATAACTCTCTTTGGAATATTTTCCATTCATGTTATGAACAGTATATATTTTTTAAAATTTCTTTATGCTAGTTTTCAACTATTTTCGGCTCTCATCAAGCAATTTTATAATCAGCCTTTTGCATTTTTTATCTAGTTTTTCAAAGATGTCATTTTAGTTTGGATTTATTGCTGGAGATTTAACATAGTCTTTTGGGGGAATTGGTAAACTCTGAATTTATATACTGTCTATATAAATCAAAATATACTAGTAGTTATACTCAAGGTGAACAGACTGAAAAACAAAGCTCATTGCAATTTAAACATTGCATACACAAAATAAATTTTCACAAAAAAGTGTAAAACCAAAAGCTTGTGAAAATATAAATGAAAAATCACTGCATGATAAGTTTTGGTGTAACTATGTCAAGGGCTCTTAAATTTTCTTGTTTCATGGTGCTCCCAGTTTCTCAGTTTTTTTTTTTAAGGTGTCTCTTTGCTAAAAATAAATAAATATCCTTTGTGTTCTGTTTATAAAATAGGCAAAAAATTGAATAATTAATATATATTCTTATATGTTTATAGCTCTAAGAAAATAATTTTTAAAAATTAACATAAATAAATAATATTTTTTGCCTAATTCATTCCACAGCAGTTATAACCATGATTACTTACCAATTACATGCGTGCACCTGTTGGGTATTGCAGTATTTCTTTTTTTTTTTTTCTTTTTTTGAGTCAGAGTCTCACTCCGTCACTGAGGCTAGAGTATAGTGTCAACCTGCTGGGCTTCAGCAATCCTTCCATCTCAACCTTCCAAGTAGCCAGAACTACAAGTGCGAGTTACCACACTCAGCTAATTTTTGATTTATAGTAGAGATGGGATCTCATCAAGTTGCCCAGGTTGGTCTCGAACCAGTGGACTCAGGCAATTCACTCATCTCAGACTCCCAAAGCCTGAGCCCAACTTGCAGTATTTCTTAAACCTTGGGACCATGTTAGATATTATCATTCTGATCGTATGCTCTATATTAAATTTCAGGTAATGCATGCTTATTTTTTAATTATTAGAAATATTAGCCGGCCTCGGTGGCTCAGCCTGTAATC
>NW_007259932.1:142716-151173 GCF_000164805.1 Carlito syrichta
AGGCTGCGGTGGCCGGGAGTGGCCACTGCAGTCCAGTCTGGGCGACAGAGTGAGACTCCAACTCAAAAAAAAAGAAAAAAGAAATATTATTTTACAAAATCAGTGTGATTTATTGTTTAAATTTTAAAATTACTTTGAACAGCATCTATCATTGTCTGATAGATGCTGCCATGTTTCTCTCATGAGTTTACTGTATCCTGTGACCCACAGTGAGCTGGCTTCAGTATTATGTGATGCATCATTACACAGTTTAGAAAATGCTAATTTCAAACAAAATATAATGCAAGAAGCACTTTTAGAGAGAGAGATTTTTCATAATTGTGAAGTGCCCAATCCATTATGAGCACCATAATAATAGTATTAGATGCATTCATTGACATAACATTAAAACATATAAAGCAAACATTGACAGAGCAAAAAGAATACATTGACAAATTGACCCTTTTGGGGGAGATTTTAACATACTGATATCAATAAATGATATAAAATATTAAGCAAAACAATCCTTTCACTTCAACTAATATGTGTGTGTGTGTGTGTGTGTGCATGTGTGTATATATAGCATCTAAATTTTACTAGCCTCAACATCAGGATGCACATTCTTTTCATTTGTTTATGGAACATTTAACAAAGTAGACTGCATGTGGCTCCTAAAATAAATACCAAAACATTTCAAATGATTGAAAATAATTCAATGTCATTTAATTCTGCTCTGATTTTTATTATTTCTTTTCTTCTGCTAGCTTTGGGTTTAGTCTGTCCATGTTTATCTAGGTCTCGTGTTGTCAATACGCAATCGTTCAGTCTTATTAATGTTGGCCACATGCACTATAAGTTTTCTTCTGCAACTTTGGCTGTGTCCCAGAAGTTTTAATAACTTCATTGTTTTCATTCATTTTGAGAAATTTTTAAATTTCCATCTTGATTTCCATGTTGACCTAAAATTTATTCAAAAGCAGATTGCCTAACTTCCATGTTTTTGTTGGTTTTGCAGGTTATTCTTATAGTAAATTGCTATTTTTAGTCCACTGTGGTCTGAGAAGATGTTTAATATGATTTTGAATTTCTTTTGAATTTATGGATACTTGATGTGTGAGCTATAATGTGGTCTATTTTTGAGAATGTTCCATGTGCAAACCATGTAAACAGACATTTCTCAAAAGAAGATATACAAATGGCCAACAAACCTGAAAAAATATTCAACATCACTGATCATCAGGGAAATGCAAATCAAAACCATTATTTAAAAATCAAAAAACAATAGATGCTGGCACAGATGCAGGGGGAAAGGGAGTGCTTATGCACTGTTTGTGGGAGTATACATTAGTACAATCTCTATGAAAAACAGTATGGAAACTTATCAAAGAACTAAAAGCAGACCTACTATTTGACCCAGAAATCCCACCACTAGGTATATACCCAAAGGAACAGAGGTCATTACATAAAAAAGACACCTGCATCCGCATGTTCATCATAGTACAACTCACAATTGCAAAGATGTGAAATCAACCTAAACGTCTTCCAACTGATCAGTGGATAATGAATATGTGGTTTATATACAGTATGGAGTACTATTCATCTATCAAAAAGAATAAAATAATGTCTTTTGCAACAACTTGGATAGACTTTGAGTACATCACCGTAAGTGTACTAACTCAGGAACAGAAAACCTAACACCTCATGGTCTCACTTATAAGTGGGAGATAAACTAAGTATCTGCAAAGATATAAAGAATGGAACAATGGACACTAGATACTCAGAGGGGCAGGGGAAAGTGGTAGAAAGACAAATAATTACCTATTGTGTACAATGTGTATATGTGGGGGTGGTGGATACACGTAAAGCTCAGACCAAAAGTATTAGTACCTCTTAAAGCTATTAAAATAAGGGGGGAAAAAAGAAAACATTCAGAGTATGTTATTTTTCATAATGAAATTAAGTTGTAAATAATAATCATAACTAGAAGCACACAGCTCTTAAGAATATAAGGACAATAATTTTTCAAGACATTGAATAATCTCTTAGATCAAATAATAATATGTATTGTGTCAAAACTTGTGGAATACAGCTAAACATTTTCTTAGAGGAACATTTTTAACCTACAACATGCATTTTAGAATACAAGAAATCATGAATGATAAATGCCAATTATCTAAGCTTTAATTTTAATCTTTTAAAAATAAAAAATACAAAAAAAGAGATTAAACCAAAAATATCAAAACAATAAAGATAAAAGCATAAACTACTGAAGTAGAAAGTCAACATAGTCATTTATTTGGGATAATTATTAAATTTTTAAAAATTGCTAGCAATTATTCAGAAAAAACTAAAAGAATGTGCAGATTTCTAATATTTAGACCAAAAGAGGGGCATAATTTTAGAACCCACATATATGGAGTAATAAAAACATGAATGATGTGCATATAATTTGAAATATTCTGAGGAAAAACATTATTTAAAAAATCAGTACTTAGTGAAATGGATACCAGAAATATTAATTTGAAACCCTCCTTATGTACTTAAGAAAATTAAACTTCTACATATGTTATTCCCACAAACAATACAAATTCAGGTCAACTGTTTTCTCTGATAAATATTTTCCGTTGAGTAAAAAAAAAAGTTAACAATTTTGCAAAAACTTTTCTAGAAAAGGTAGGAATTCTTCTCAAGTCAAAGATCAGCATACCTGGCAAGAATAAGATAAGGAAAAAGGAAATACAAAAAAAATCCTTCTCCTGCAAATAGCTGCAAAATCTCAAAAACAAGATAATGAAAAATTAAACCCAGTGATACATTTTAAAAAGAAAAACGAGATTTTATAACATGAATGCAGCTGCAGTTAACTATTAAAATAAATCATTTTGATTTACCACATTATGAAAAATACAGAAAAAGTATTATCACAATAAAGAATACACTTTTCCAACACCCTATATAATTGATATTTAAAAATTTAACAAAGATGAGTAGAAAGAAAATCCCTTAATCGAATAAATTTGAAGATACTGATAATAGTATCTTCAAAAAGAGTACAAAATTATCATGATTAACATTGGTTATTGCAAATTTTTTACCTGAGTTTAGCAAGAATTGGTATGGCCACAGTCACAAATATAATAAATAGCATGGATGATTGTTATACACAAAAAGGTGAACAAAAGAACAAAATCACAAAGTAATATGTCCCGTGTGACTTCATTGATATAAATTTCAAAAACTGACAAAATGAATCTTTGGTTTAAAATTTATAAAAGTGGTTACATTTGAGTGGGTGTGACTGGATCCTGGGAACTGAGGGTCTTTGGGGATGTTGCAAGTGCTCTGTATCTTGATCAACATGCTGGTTTTCATGTGTGTGTTCTCTTTGTAAAAATCATTATGACTTGCGTACCTTTCCATATCTTTATCCTTCAACACAACATAAACATTAAAGAAATAAGTATGTTTACTTCCAAAGAAAAGTGAAACTGATGTTGTTCCCCCTTGTACACTCTGAATTTTTCAGCAGGTAACAACTTGGCTTACAGAAAGGATGATAAATCTTTTTGCAGAATTCAAGTTGTAGAAGTGTAATTCTGTGACCCATGGTTTCATTATTATTAGAAAACATAATTTTAAGTGTTACTCAAGTGCTAAAATGATAGTCTATTTCAAGAAAGTAAAAATTATTGCATAAACAATAACCTCAACGATTTTGAGGTATATGGCAATGATATGCTAAGTATTATATAATTTCCCTTTCCTTTTGTTGTTATTAATAAATGACTCCAGATTTTTGCCTAGATTTTCAACTTTTTTCCGAATATGATATACATAATCATATCCATCAAAATTTACTAGGGCTGTTTTCCTTGTTCTCAAAGTTGATTCTGTGGGCACTTTGAGAAGTAAATGATATAATATCATCCTTCAAGTTTTCCATTAATGAAACCTCTGGATAATATCTGAGATATGCTCAATATAAAATAAATTCTTGTAATCATTGATTGCGTTTTGGGAGATGAGCAAGTATGGGTTTGTGTGTGTAATTATGTGAGACGAAAGGATTGCTGGAGCCAGCAGGTCGACCCTGTGATGGCCATGAATGTGACACTACACTCTAGCCTGGGCGATGAAGTGAGACTCCAAGTCAAAAAAAAAAAAAAAAAAAAAAACAGAGAGAGAGAGAGAAAAAAAAAAATAAAGTCAGAATAAGAAAACAATAATGCAGAAGTGTGACAGAGTAAGTGCCTAAGTACAAGAATATAATACTATGTTAGCAGGGCTTGGTGGCTCAGCCTGTAATCCCGCACCTTTGGGAGGCTGAGGTGAGCGGATTGCCTGAGCCCGCGAGCTCGAGACCTGCCTGGGCAGTGAGACCTCATCTCTACAGTAAATCAAAAAATCAGCCGGACATGGTAGCGCATGCCTGTAGTTCCAGCTACTTGGAAGGTTGAGGCGGAAGGATCACTGGAGCCCAGCAGGTCGAGGCTGCGGTGGCCCGGAGCGGCCACTGCAGTCCAGTCTGGGCGACAGAGTGAGACTCCAACTCAAAAAAAAATAAAAATAAAAATAACAATAATAATACTATGTTTACAGTTTTCAATTTCTTCTCTGTGAAGATAAATAGTTTTCTTCCTTTAGCTTTACTGTAGGTCCAGGTAACAGATAATAAAATTCCAACTATTATGAATAAAATCTGACCAATAAATAGTTTTAAAAGTATAAGAAAAATTATATTAATAGTGTTATAATAATAATTGGCATTCTGTCTCAAATTTATAAGAAAATGTTGGTTATTTATCATCTTTAAGTCATTGATTCATTTAGAGTTATAGGATTATGATGCATATAGATGGTTATTAAAATGAATTTCCTGGGAATACAAGTGCTCTGAAATCTCAACCAAAGTTTTCTGCTATTAATGATAGTAATATATTTCTTAAAGTAACAAAAAATAGATTTTTATACATTTTAATATTTCCTAAAATGTATATTTTAAATATTTAAATTTTAAAAATGTATATGTTAAAAATTGTATTTCCTAAAGAATGTTAGAATCTTAAAACTTTATATATAAAATATTTCATTATATTATGTATTTAATTATTGTAACTTTGATGTAACAGCATGTCATGGTGTTAAGATAAAATGACCTCTAACTGTTTTCTAACTGCTTTCTAAACTGAGATACTTTAGATTGACCAATTTATAGCATACTGACAATTTTTCTGAATTGTTTAACTCTGTAGGCAAATTTTTATACTCAAGATGAATTTTACTTAATCTAAAATTGTAAGACAACTTTGTCTCCTTTATAAATATTGTATCTATTAACCTTGCAGTAATTTTTATTTCTCCATGATTTTGTATTAACATTAAATGCAAATTCTCTATTTAAATTTGTTCACTTTTCAATCTCTTTTTCCTTTTTTAATTATTGTAGTTTTGGGGGTCTTTTCAGACTGTGAATCTGTTGTAGATTGTTGAATTTATTTGTAAATGCAAAGCTTTCATGAAGATTCTGTATTGATAGAAATAAGAAAAAAGAGACTTTTAGGAGGTATTTTAAGAAATAGTTGCTTATATTAACATTTTGGAATCAAGCACAATTTTACACTTTACATTTTATTTCATTCAGCTCCATAAAGAGTCTCAATGCTGATTATTCTTCTTCTTTACTTATACTTTTACTTAATCACCAATGAATATTAGGTTGTAAAGTCAGTAGTAAATCTCTGTTAAATATTTATGACTCTCTTGAAGAGAAGACAGTCCTTATTTATGCCTCTGAAGACTGTGGTTCAATTCTGGTTCTATCATAAACTTAATCATCAACCAGCAGAGTTTATTTGCCAAAATTAGCATTTACCAAATAAGAAAATGCATGTCAACAAATAAATTATTCGATAATGCTATTTGTCTTGACTTTTAAACAACTTTATGGTGAGAATTTATTTCATCATTTCATACTTTTCTTAGATGCCCAGCATTATCTGTTTCTCACCTTACATCACTTATTTAAACATTTCAGTATTTGTGTTGAAATTATCATTAAATTGTTTTTATAACTTCTATATTTGCTATTCTGAGTTTTTTTATGTTCCTGCCACTGTCAGGAACAGTGAATTTCAGAATTGTGAAAATGAAAATAAAGTATGTTTAACTCTTGTGAAGAATTATTCAGCAATGATTTCAAAAACTTAATTAAATACATTTTTTTCTTTGAACTGTAATAAAATGTTTTAAAACAGATATTTGTCAATGTGTTTTTTAATCATAAAATGAATCGTTAGTACTGAAATATTAATTTTTATTTAAGAAATAGTCAAATTCTGAGGTTGCATATATTTTAAAAGGAAGAGTTGAAGAAAAATAGACACTTAATTTGGAGAGGGTTAGAGTTAATTCTCCCCTTTTTCTATAAATGGTTATTTACTTACTCTTATTACAGGTTAGATTCTCTGGATACATTTTCAAAAGTTCATTTTATTCCCATTAAAACTTAGGCAAAAAATTGTCATTTTTTAAAAACCTAGATGGTGTATTAAATGATCTGTGAATTATTAAGTTTTATTCAGAAGAGTATCATATTGCATAAAATAAACATATTAAGTTAGATAATATAGAAATGCTTTTTAAATAGTTTTTATGAACACATGAATGTTTCGTAATAATTAAATAGCAAAAACTCTTTTCATAACACTGTCATGAAAAGCTAATTAGTGCATGAAGAATATGAAGGTGAAGCAATATTTGTGAGCGTTTTCTATCAAAAACTTACTGTTAGCCATTTTATTTTTCTTCCTGAGATTTTTCTTTTCCGTGTGTGATATACTGATGATGATATGGAAAGGATATATTGATTTGACTATTTTAAGTATTAGGCTCTCCTTAAATGTCTTCTTCATTTATGATAATCTGCCAATACATGTCAGTAACAGTTAAATCTATTTATCATCTACCTCACATGCTTTTTATGTTATAATTGCATGAGATAATTGGATGTGAGTGAATTCTGAGTATACTTGTTTATATCTTAATCCACAGCACACATTCTCACAAGTGCAGGGAAGAATAAGATCTATGCAGGGTAGGCTGCTAAAAGTGTTCTGCATTAAATCACAGTTTGTTTTCTTTTTCAAATTACAATTTTATGAAAATCATTTTTGCATTTTGAAAGTAACTTGAAAGTTTAAATGTTTTGCCGATGACTTAGAGCTCAGTTAACTATCACTTAATGAGTTCTTCCCATAGGCCAGACACTGCTCTATATTTTGCTGTGTATTAAATATAGTGCTTTCTATGAGGAAAGTACTATTATCCCCATTGTACACACAGTGTGCTAGGTTTCTGAATGTTATTTTAAGTTATCAAAGTAATGAGACACAGAGCCAAAATTTAAACTCAAGGGCTTTTTTAAAGGTATATTTTAGGTATGCTGTATTGAGGTGAATGTTTGTGCGGATTTGGGTTAAACTGAATTTTCTCAATCATGTTTAATATCTGTATTATTTGAATTTAACTATGTAGTTGAATTTTTTTCTTAAAATCATATTCTAATTCAGACTAGAAATTTTGAGGGATCCTGATAACTCAATTCTCACTCAGAACAAATAAACAAGAATTTAATTTTACCATGTTATTACATTCTCTACAGTTACTTCAAGGACTACAAATTTCAGTTGTCATGTATACCATACTACCTTTTTCATTTCTTTTATAATAATTGAGATGACAATATCCAATTAACATATTATGCCACAACACATACACGTTGTAAAACACACCTAATATATTACAATAAAATGGAGATTTAAGGAAAGTTCTATAATGATGGCAGTTTACTCCACTTAAGGGTTCTAAGCAAATAAACCACTAATTACAGTCAGTTTATAAGACATGTAGAAAGTCAACTAAAATTTTTTTACATGTCTTATTTCCTCTATTTAAAACAAGAGCATGGTGCACACCATAAAGTCATCCTAGGCTAGATATTGTAACATGACTTAGAAAGAGCTTGTCTCACTTGGATACCTGGTCTAAGAGAAAAAGATAGCAACATGTAAGGGTAAACCAAGTCTCCCTGAGCCTCAAAAATCAAAATAGATTGCTTAAGTGCACTTCAAACTCAGATGAAGAGAAATTTAAGATATTGGTTTTATTTACTTATCTAAGATAAAGAGGAGCCAGGTGTGGTAGCTCACACCTATAATCCCAGCACTTTGGGAGGCTGAGGTGAGAAGATTGCTTGAGCCCAAGGTTCAAGAACAGCCTGGGAAACTTGGTGAGACCTCATCTCTACAATAAATCAAAAAACTAGCCGGGCATGGTGGCACATGCCTGTAGTTTCAGCTACTTGTAAGCTGAAGTGGGAGGATCACCTGAGTCCAGCAGGTCCAGTCTGTGGTGACTGTGAGCATGCCACTGCACTCCAGCCTGCATGACAGTGATACTCTGACTCAAAAAAAAAAAAAA
>NW_007259932.1:151213-153784 GCF_000164805.1 Carlito syrichta
AAAGAAAGAAAGAAAGAAAGAAAGAAAGAAAGAAAGAAAGAAAGAAAGAAAGAAAGAAAGAAAGAAAGAAAGAAAGAAAGAAAGCAAAAAATGAAGAGGTCTTCTGAAAGCCTTGATTCCTGATGCAATATATGACAAGTGGGTCTTAGATGGTATCTGGGCTGTTTTAAAGCCCACTAACAGGTTCCGGAACTCCTATAAGTCCACATTGACAAAAATAAACTTCTAATCTTGCAAATCTAGATATTCTTAAAATTAAAAAAAATCCTTATCAAAAATACATACAATTAGAGATAAAATATGACAAATATTATTTTAAATAAATAAGTGAATATGGTTAAAAAAAGATATAATTATCAGGATATGGAAGGGTTGGTAGCAAAAAAATGGGCATGAAAGGTATAGTGATAAGCAAGTAATCTGAAACAGGATTGGCTCTGATTTTGTTTAGAGGATCTAAAGTAGTAAGTATGAATAAATAAGCAGTAATATAAAATTACATGGTAGAATAGATAGAAGGGTCACTGTGGCCAGAGTTTGAAAGGGGGATTGAAGCTAGCCTTTTGGAGTTCTGCCTAGAAACCCAAGCTGAGGTCCATTGGACTGACACTCGAGACCAAAGAGAACAAACAGCTCCAACTGCAACCCAGATGCAAACCCCTGAAATCATCATTGGCAAAGGAAGTGGCGAGTGAATAAGAGAGATTTTACACACCTCCTACCAACCTTTGTAGTCATAGCCAAGGGAGAGACAACCAGGCCCTGCTTCCACATCTCCCAACCTCTGTCACCAGTCAGGCACAGAAAAGTGCTTTATGTGGTGCCTGGAAGACTACAGTACCCAGTGAGTCCTGGCACTGGCAGTCATTCAACTCTCTGACCCTGATGGAGAGGGCCTGCAAGATACACTTTGTAGGTGAACTGTGTTCTGTAGGTGCTTCCCCTCCTTCCCTCTCCAGTTCTCAGCCAGGGCAATATGCACATTTTGGGGACATTTCTTCAACAGAACCGGCACCTGTCCTGGCTTCAGTTAAGGACTGCAGATCTGGTTTTCCCTGAGGAGGTCACCATCATTGTCCATTCCTCTTCCCACAAAGCAGGGTAGGGGGTAGGAGGTGGAGCACCTCTGAGACTCTACACAAGTCAGGACTCCAGGTACACAGGCAAAGAGAGGTTTCCTAAACATTGCCTATTTACATTTGAGTCACTGAACAATGGGACTTTCCCTAGTCACAGGCAGCCCATGCTCGTGAAGTGAAGAAGTGTTGGGTCTCCCCTGGCAATGCAGTGTCCTGTCTTTGTCTCCTTGGCATGATAAGCAGAATCACTCAGGTGAGAGGACTTTGGTAAATTCTCAAGCCACAAAATCTATGAGCAAAAATCTATACTCCAACAGTAAGCAGACTGAGAACCACATAAAAAAACACAATCCTATTCACAATAGTTAAAAAAAAATACCTTGATATTCATCTATCCAAAGAGGTGACAGATTTTTACAATGAGAACTACAAAATACTGCTTAAAGAAGTTGAAGAAGACACAAATAGAAGTACATTCCATGCTCATAAAATGAAAGAACCAATATTGTCAAAACATCCATATTACTCAAAGTAATCTACAGATTCAAACAATCCTTATCAAACTACCAGCAACATTTTTCATACACCTATAAGAGAAAATATTTAAATTCATAGGGAATCAAAAAAGAGTTCAAATAGCTAAAGCAATTAAAAAAGAACAGAGTTGGTGCCATGACACATCCAGACTTCAAACTTTAACAAGTCTACAGTAACAAAAAAAGATTGGCACTGGTACAAAAATAGACACATAGAACATTAAAACAAGATAGGGAAGCTGAAAACAAAACCACAGACCTATATCTAACTCATCTTTGACAAAGTAGATAAAAACAAACATTGGGGAAAGGAAACCATATTTATCAAATGATGTGAGGAAAACTGGTTAATCATATGCAGAAAAATAAAACTGAACCCTTACCTATCCATATACAAAAATTAGCTCAAAATGGATCAAGGACTTAAATGTTAAACCTCAAACTATAAAAGTATTAGAAAAAAGCTTAGAGCATACCCTTCTGGTTATTGACCTAGGCAATCAATTCATAGCCATGTCCTCCAAAGCAAATGCTGTAAAAACTAAAATGCACAGATGAGAACTTATCAAGCTGAAAAGATTCTGCACAGCAAAAGAAACCATCAAGAGAGTAAGAATAAAGGCACATATGAGAGAACATATTTTCAAATATGCATCTGACAAAAGCCTAACATCCAGAATCTATAAGAAACCCAAATGAATTAAAAGAGAGAGAAAAAAAAAAAACATTAAAAAGTGGGTAAAGTACATGAACAGACACTTATCAAAGAAAGAGACAGCAACAGCCAACAAACATTAAAAAAATGCTCAGCATCACTAATCATCTGAGAAATGCAAATAGATTGACAATGAGATATCATCTCAAATCAGTCAGGGTGGCTATCATTAAAAAGTAAAAACAGCCGGGCTCGGTGCCTCAGCCTGTAATCCCGCACCTTTGGGAGGCTGAGGTGAGTG
>NW_007259932.1:153897-217460 GCF_000164805.1 Carlito syrichta
CACTGCACTCCAGTCTGGGCGACAGAGTGAGACTCCAACTCAGAAAAAAAAAAAAAAAGGTAAAAACAAACAAAACAGATGTTGATGAGACTGCAGAGAAAGGGGAACACCCATACACTGTTGGTGAGAATGTAAGCTAGTTCAACCTTTGGGTAAAGCAGTTTGGAGATTTCTCAAAGAGCTAAAAATAAAGGTACAACTCAAACCTGCAGTCCTCCTTCTGGGAATATACCCAAAAGAGCATAAATCGCGATACTATAAAGACACCTACACTCATATTGCTAATTTCAGCACCATGCACAATAGCAAAGACATGAAACTAACCCAGATGCCCACTAACAGTAGAATGGATAAAGAAAATGTGGTACAAGTACACTATGAAATACTACACAGCCATAAAGAAGAACAGAATCATGTCCTCTGCAGCACATGTATGCAGCTGGAGACCATCATTATATGTAAATAATTTACAGAAACAAAAATCTGAATACTTTATGCTCTCACTCATATGTGGGCACTAAACATTGGACACACACAAACACAAGGCTGAGAACAACAGGCATTAAGCATTGCTCAAAGAAGGAGGAGGGAGTGGGGATAAGAAATACAAAACCGACTTTTTTTGAGCAGGAGGAAGATCCAAGATGACCACTGGGGAATATCTGACTTGCACCTCTCTTGCCTAGTGGAACAGAGAAGACGGAGTCAGTCACTAGTAAACTCAGGTACCTTGAAGAACTTTGGATGGGGGAAGCACCCTGCATCCCACAAAATACTCTGTGAAGGCATTGAGACCAAGGAGAAAAGAATCTAGATGACCGACACTGGAACCAGGACATACCATCCCCATTGTGAGCCAGACTCACATAGGACCTACAGTTCTTTCTTGTGTGCAAGATGGGGTAAGTGTTCCTGACACGGTCTAGGATCACAGGGAGGACTTATCAGGAGCCCAAACCTCACCTTTACACAATATGCTTATGTAATGAATCCTCATATGTACCCTATTATTCTAAAATAAAAAATAATATACAAAATAAAATTACTCCCATGCAATATGCTAAAATATCAGTTATATTGTATAAACAGTGGTTTCTAAGGGATATGTCTGAAATATAAAGACATGATGTAAAAGGATTTTAAAAACATCAGACAAACACCAGCAGAAAATAGCTTTAAAAGTATAGTAACACAGACATTTTCACACATTCACACAGAAAAATATATGCGTGTGTGTGTATTGCATAAGTAATTTACAGATGATAAAATCAAACCAAATGGTCATCAATTAAAGCATGATCAAGCTGACTAGTACTCAGAAAAATCCAAACTGGCATTGATATGAAATAACATTTCATAAACATCAGATTGGCAAAAATTAATCTGGAAACAAGGAGAGCTGGCATTGAAGTGGAACAGTAAGCATTCTCACACACTACTGGTCAGAGTGCAATTTGATATGACAATTTTTTCAAGCAATTTGCTGGAGATAACTAGTAAAGATGAAAAGGTGCATATTATGTTATTGAACAATTGTCCTTCTAGGTATAATATCCAAGATAACTCTCCTAGATGCATAAAAAAAATGTATAAAGTGTTTATTATAAAGCTGTATTAGCAAAACATTGGAAACACTCTATATTTTTAGCACATTATGGTGATGGATGAAAGAGTTGAAATTACTGAAAGAATTGTGTGCAACAACATGTATAAATCTTACCTTCTAAAAATAAAGCTGACAATGGTAAGTACATTATGAAAATGCACACACTCATGCATGCATATACAAGTTCCTATGAAGAAAAAAGGCAGCAAAAGATCATGTGCCATTTATAGATTAGCAGTTATTAAATAAAATTATCTAATGATGTATGCAAATAATAAACAACAAGTTTAGGAGTATTATTAACTGCATTTGGGACCTAAGATTATAAAGTTGAAACTGGGAATAAGTACACATTCTATACTAATTTTATGTAATATACTTATTTATTTAAATAAAAATCAAGACCTAAAACAAACACGACAAATACATAAAATAAAATAATGAAAAGAATAGAATTCCACAATCAAAGACAGACTCAGAATAAGTAGAAAAGATCTGTAAGAAAGTCTCTACAGCTTCACCCAGGTGATAACTTGAACAAATGAAGAGAAAAGCACTCATAAGCTGTAAGTAGAGTACATTAAAAATGTCCTCTAGCAGGTAAAAAAAAACATCTGCTTCCATTTGGCAAGGAAAATGTAACTAACAAGACTTAAAGGGCTGGAAAAACAAGTGGTAAAAATATTTAAAGTCACAGAAAAGTAAAAAACATAAAAATCATGAGTCCTTAGATATAAGGAATAAAACTAAGGACTAAACATGCATATGTTAATAATTATATTAGAAGACAAAGAAACAGGTAAAGGATAGAGAGATATTAAATGAAATAATAGAATAAATTCCCCAGAACTGAAGAAAGACCCAAATCTTCAGACTGAAAGTGCTCATCTAACTCCAGACGGGTCTGATGAGAAAAGACACAAATCTGGTAGATCCTAAAAAATTACTGACCTGAAAATTTTTTAAGTGTAAAATGTTCTATTCTGGATGGAGAGTCAGAGGAAAGTGAACTCTAATAGATCACTGGTGGGCAGGTGAATTGCTGTGGCATTTCTGGAAAGCAATCTGTCAACATCACTTACATTGAGACACACATACCCATCCTTCTTTCCAGCAATCTTATTTCTGGGAAGTTATCAAAAGATTTTTAAAAAGATGTGAATGGCTAAGACTATAAATATAATATATGTATCACAGCACTGTTTCTATGATAAAAAATGATTGAAAAATAACAGTACATCTATATTGTAGGATATTATGCAACAATTAAAAATAGCACAAAATATACCAGTTAACTTTAAGGAATACTTATGAGGTATTGGAAAAAATAAAACAATTTTGTATAATGTACAATATTATTCCATTTTGAGAATGTAAATACTGACAGATAACACCATATACGTGTGTGAATACATTTGTTTTATATGTTTATAGGCATTATAAAAATATGTACTTACAAAATATTCACATTAGAGCAGAAAAAAGTGGAAGGAGGAGACAATTAAATTGCTAATATGGGATGTGTGTTGCAATGCAATTTGAAGAGAATGGGAAAGCTTGAATGAATTGCAATGATCAAAGAAAAAAATGCCTCTTGGAAAGAAAACATGGATGATATACCTTTGATATGTAATTTCATATGTGTATATACATCTAAAATAATATGCAAAATATAAATAATAGTTTATATAAATATGGGACTAAATGAAAACATGGAACTATAAAATATTAAAAATATGGGCCTAAATGAAAGAATCTGTGAAAAATTTTTATGGATCTATTAACTTCTATGGGTATCCATATTAGGTGAAAAAAACAGATTTTATACATATATATGGTTTTATTTTAGCAAAACAAAAAACAAAAATAGCATATGATCTATGAGGGTAATAGTTGTATAAATTTGCATTAGGAAGGATTATACACTCAAGTCTACAAAAATGTGGTACTTTTAGACTTAAAATAAGGTGGGTCAGAGATAATTGTTTAGCTTTGTCATTGCACATATTTTTGATTTTTAAATATAGAAACAACAATGATTCTCATTTTTATTTAAAAAAACTTGTATAAAACAACCAGAAATATTAAAAAATACTTAAATATTTTCAAATTCCACTGAAAAGAATGAGTTTATCCTTACTTTGATAATAATATCAATTCTATATTATAGGTGCAATATCCTGGTATTCAATATTGCATAATTATTGTACTCAAGTTTTAGAATCAAAGAAGTTGGGATCATATCCTGTTTCTAGCACGTACTACCCATTTCTGGCTAATTCTGTCTGTATAATCTTGGAAAGTTCCTACTAGGTATTTTTTGTGTTTTGTGTACCATTTTCCTTGTGTATAGAATGCAAATAGTAAAAAATGTGGGTAATGATAGATGACATAATATTTCTGAAAATAAGACACATGAAACTCTTAAATAGCCTGATACATATCAAATTCCAAATATAGGTTTGTTATGATAATTTACAATATCTACAGTGAAAACAAAGAAAATTGTCTACTAACACTCAGTGTATATTGCACATATGCTACAAAGTTCATACAAACATTATCTTTATTATTTGAATCACACCAGAGAATCTGTGGCACCACAAATGTGTATGTCATTAATATCATTTTATAAGAAAAATTTCAGAAAGGCTAGGTGATTTACTATTGTGCTCAGATTGTCTACTTCCAAATTTAGATTTTTCAGTTCTTGGCAATTTTAAAATATGCTTGGTCATTGATTTCAAAAATTCATAAAATGAATAGCTATTTATTAATTATACACTAATTGTTAGTTTATCTTTTGCTCTTAGTAGGTAGATGTCAATTTTAAAGTTTTCAATTATTGTTGAATGTTTTCATGGATTTTATAATTATACTCCTCATAAACATAGATTATCATCAAATATTGGCTTAATAGAAAGCAGAGCTTGCCAGTGAAGTTATTATTGACTATACTTACGTTTTCATCTTATCTAGTCAGAAATTAGCAGAACTGATTTAATATTTAGCCTTGTATAAATCTACTCTGGTTATGCATAAGTAGCCCAGATCCTGTCCCTGGCCCTCAGCTATCATTTACCTCAGTGCTGTTCTCACTTCCTTACATCTTAATCCCTTAGCACTCGGATATGGCATGTTAGAACTTAATTATAAACTGTCTTGTGATTTGTATAATTATATACAAAGCATTTTATCTTCTCAATTACATAGTTAAATTATTGAAAGTAGAAACTACTCCTTTTAGTTATTTTATATCTTCCAAGTTTAGAAATGACAAGAACTGAATTAATTATAAAATAATGAAATAATTTTTATTATATGACTTAAAGGAAAAATAATTATTTGGAAGTAATTATCCTAATTAAAATCAATACTGGAAATGACTATGTCTTTAAAATGTTCTTTTTTGTGTATTTAGGCAAATGACACTAAATACTCAGGAAATACTCCTAAATGTTTTAATAGAATGAGGTTAAACTTAAGGATATTGGAAAAACTATAAATTCACAGTATGTCCCAGTTTCAAAATTACTAGGCCAAAAAATAGACTTATTCTTAGGCTTATAATTAAATACTTATATACTTTGGGGATATGTTACACTTTTCTATTAGGGTCACAGTTATTAGACATGTTTTACCAAGGAAGAATACTATTCTGACACCTTCCTCCACTCTTCATTATTCCATCAAGCAGGACATAATTAAATATAAGCAAGCTCAGAGTCAACAGCTAATCAGTTGAAACTGGCTTTGGTGTGAATACCTGTGCTGGCATTATTATGCCATATTTATACAACTTGTTTGTTGTTTATAAGTATGAAGTTTAGAATATTCCTGTCGCATACCTAAGAGTAGAAAGCACAGGAAATGCGAATTCCCACATGTAGGTTTGAAAATTCTGCTTTGCCACTTAGTAACTGTGAAGATTTGAGCAATCAGTCTCTTTGTTTCTTCATCGTCTTCTTGTAATCTGTTAAATGGGGATAAAAAAGAAAAATGTAAGTTTCTGAGCATGCCAAATGAAATAGTTTATGATGGAAGAATTCATAAATTGATAAATAATTTAAGCATATCAATTATTCTTGTCAGTCTTTTTTGTCCAAAATCCATAGATGAGAAAGAACAACCAAAAGCTGTTTGGAAAACTGTTAATATTTAATATAGTGCTTATATCTAAGTTGAGAAAATTATTAACAAATTAACAACTGAATATAATATGGTCTTAATATATTAGTTACATGTAATTCATTTTCTAACAAATCACATATATATTTAATGTCAAAATATATACTCATTTAATCCTAAAAATAATAATTTTATTAAATTTTATTCTAAAGTTCTTAATATTTGTGTATAAATACTCATCTGAATTTCTTTATAGTAGTATTAAAGTTTACTTCAAATCTTTCATTTTTCTAGTGAGGAGCTGCAAATTTTCTATTTATTTTTGACATTATTTTACAAAACAAAGCAATTTCAAGACATCAGTTAATCCAACTTTTTACTTGTATCCCAATGCCACTGGGAACCTTCCATATTATAGCAGCAGGTATAGCAGTTGAATGGCAAGTTTCTTTTCTTGTTCTAGAGATGTACACATATAACTCATTTAAATATGGGACTGAAAATATAATTTTTTTATTATTTAGAGATTAAATTTTAAAACAATAACCATTTTTATACCACTAGGTTTGACTCTTATTGGTGAAATGTATTACAATAGAATTCCATAAATGTTCAATCTAACTCCTGAAAATGAATAATTTTATTTGAAATACTTTAAATGTATTAAACGAGCTCTCTGTTTCTATCCCTCTGTTAGAACTTATCATCTAGAATATCCCTCAAGTAATTTTTCTTTCTGTCTACACATTATTTGTGTTTCTCTCACTAATGTAACATCACATGAGAATACTTGGTATTTCTCTCTTCAAAATTATTGTTCTGTTAGACCCATTTCCTCCATATCTGTTGGTAAAATTTTCTGCTACCATACATGTGTGCACACACAATTGGTTAAGTATAATTGTGAGTATATGCGCACACACAAATAGCTCACTATATTTTTGTCCATTTGCGCATGCAAAAAAATTCTTGTCATAGTCACCAATTATTTTTATTTTATTATTTCAAAAATGGATAGTTTTTCTGAATTAAACTCTCATCAAAATTTCACATATTTGATCACTTTCTTATCTTTGTGTACATTTTTTCATTTGGTTTCTGGAGTACAACCCTTAACTGATTTGCCTCTTGCCCATCCATCTGTTTGATTCTTCTTGGTACCTTTACCAGTTCTTTCTTATCTTTCAGTTGAATATATTTTAAAGATCCCAAGAGCCCTTCTATTTCAGTATTTTGAAATCTGTTTCAGACTTGTGGCTTTAAATAATACTTAGATGCTCCTAATTTAATATTCCCAAATAAGATGTCATTCATAATGTCTAGGCTCACCCTGAATGGATTTGGTGATCATCAACATAAAAATAAATTGAATATATAATAGTGCAAGAGTGAATTAATTAGCAGCATCAATCTCTGCTTATCTCTAAAAGCTTATATTATTATTATTCACTTTGTTCACTACATTCCAAACAAATATATTTTTAAAATATAATTCAAATCCTATACAAAGTCTATTTTTTCTCATGGAATGCTATCTGCCCTCCACCACAACTAACCTAACCCTGGAACTTTCAAGTCTGTTTCACTAGATCTTCTTTATAAAATTATTTCCCTGATTGTCATAAATATATTCTCTATTATTTTCTGACAGCACTACTATACTATTTTCCATCATTGTATCACAATTTTTATTTATACACTGCTTTATTTTCTTATTTGATTTTTATTGTTCTCCTTCAGGAAAGTGCAATATTCATAAGAGCAGAATCCACATCTGGTTTATTCGCCAATTACTTTCTGGCTTTGAAATATAATAATAGTCAAAAAATTTATGTTTAATGTTTGAATGAACATAAACCCTAGAGTGATAGATGAACTAGTTTTTTTTTAATAAGGAGAGGTTAATGAGATGATAAGAAAAATAAGATGAAATATTTTATTAAAAAGAAACAAAAGAGAGAATAAGAGGTCATAAGAAAAACAAGAGAATTCAGTTTCATAGAGACTTAAAGACAGGGAATAGTTTCAAAAGGAAGCAAAGTGTTTAAAATGATATGTTGTGTAAGTTAAGGTAACACAAAGATTGTTAAGTAACCAAAGGTTACAGTGGCAATGAGCTCAAAGTGCCAATTTCTTTTTTTTTTTTTTAGTTAGAGTCTCACTCTGTCGCCCTGACTGGAGAACAGTGGCCGCTCCCGGCCACCACAGCCTCTAACTGCTGGACTCCGGCGATCCTTCCGCCTCAGTCTTCCAAGTAACCGGAATTACAGGCATGCTCTGCCACACCCAGCTGATTTTTTGATTTACTGTAGAGATGAGGTCTCGCTGCCCAGGCGGGTCTCGAACCCACGGACTCAGGCAATTCACTCACCTCAGCCTCCCAAAGGCGCGGGATTACAGGCTGAGCCACCGAGCCCGGCCAAAGTGCCAATTTCAAGACAGAAGTTTCAGTTTTTGCATTTAAGGGTGGTAAGTAGTTAAGGAAAAATAATGAAGTGTAGAAAGCAATTAAATATGAAATCTTTAAGAATGACCATTTGTATACCTAATTCAGAATTGTACCCCACATGTTTAAAATAAATTTTTTTAATATTATCAAACAAAAGAAAAGAATATTTTTTGCATGTGAAAATGAAAAATTAGAGTGAATAAAGTGGTAGCTGACAATGGATATAGTGTTGACAAGAGGTTTGGTTTTGTTTAAATTGTTTTAAGGTGACATACACTGACCCTTATTATTTTGATCATGATGTAGTCTGATTTAGCTAGAATTGTAGCAAATGAGACAGAGGATGAGAGCCACAGGTAGAAAATTTATTTTTAAAATATTAAATTTTATTCACAAGTATACTTTAATATTTTAAGCAATAGCAAGATTATAAAATAGACTCGATAGAATATAGCACTACAAATACATATATTTTCCCAGAAAACTACATACTAAAGTTTTAGCAAACCTTTAGTTTATAACAGGGTTTAAGAAAATACTTTACAGTTAATGTTATTTATTCATAATACCTGATTTAACACTAATTTGGGAAATTTAAAGTGTGATCTCTGCTTATCTTTTGAACAGTGACCAATGAGAAATTTCTAATATCTTGTCCTGAAATTTGTGATCTTTTAATTTCATCTCTTATATAGCTCAGATTCTGTATTATATATCTTCTCTTTTTTATGATGATACAAATGAAAAAGATTATTGGTAAATTGTGAGATGACAAGAAGGCATTCTTTAGTCTTTCTTTGCAGAAGGAACACAAGAAAGAAAAGAGGTGTCTTAAGATGTAAATTATATTTTTCCCTAAATACATCAAAACATGTATCTATGTTTGTTATGCTGCCATGTACTTCACAAACAGATTTTGTTTCTCTAGAGAGTAGCCTGGGTAGTTCTAGGTCAGCTCATTAGGAGCTATAAGAAAAATTCTGGTTCTTTTATAAGCTTTTAGTTTAACTTTGCATAAGGCTTAAAATAAGTTTTGAAATAAAAATAACAACAGTATATATTTTATTCTCAGATTTATATTCTCCCCCTAGCAGACTATTACTGGTTTTTGTTTAGTTTTATTTTATTCTTGTTTGGTTCTCTTTTCTTATTCAAAATTCAGTAAGACTGTCTCATTCTCTGAATGATAAAATAGTAAAAGTGCTAAACACATCAGTTCAGTAAAATAAATATGATGAAGAAAATGAACAGTTTATTTAATAATGACTATGGTGATATGTTGATTTTATTGCAAATGAGCCAATTATATTCAGTTTACAAAGAGCCTCTGTTTTTAACATATTTGTGTTTCTTTAAATATGTGTACTCTTTTGATACTCCTTGCTTTATATCTTTGCGGCAAAAATTTTGAAATAACTTCCACACAGTTCCATCCTGGGCATCCAAAGTAAAATAAAGTTCTCCTTAATTGCAAATATAATAATATATTTACATTTCAGTTATTTTATTAAAAGTTTGATATAATTAAAAACACTTTACAAACTGTATATATTTAAATATTTTTATCACTTGGAATGTTTTAGTAGAAATGCAGCAAATGGTTTTTGAGATTAAGTTGGTCAAAAAAGGTAGCTAAAGTGTGTTTCTCCTACAAGATAAACCAAGAAAGAGAAAGTTTTCTCATCATCCAGAGAGGAATGGGACCAGCAGAACCTGCAACTCATGAAAGAAGTGATAACAACAACATAGTACAAATAAGGAAAAAACCAATGAGCCTGGGATGAAACTAGCCAGGTTTTGCTCTGAATTGGAACAAGACCACCAGTACCAGCAGACACAGTGAGGAAGGTGAATTATGAGGCCACTGCACTTTGACATTTGGAATGCAGACTGCTGGGGCAGGGAGCCAGGTGAGATTCATTGCCATAGATACTTCTTACTCCCTGCATAAACTCTTCTGGGCTTACCCTGAGCAGCAGCATTACCCCAGTGGCCTGGAACTCCTTCCAAATCCTGGCTGAGGTAGTCAAGAGTACACATAGGTGGAATATTTGAGTTCCTGCCCCCCATATGCCCCTCAAAGGCTCAAAACAGAAAACTAGTTTGGCTGGACACTTCCCTGGAGCAAAAGATGCCAGGGAAAAACCCCACAGCCACCACCATAGCAGGCTTTCTCCCACAAGTGCCACCTCCTGACTGGAAGTCAATAGCACAGATTATCATATTTGATATGACACCTTAGCTTTGGGGATGACCTGATACCAAACCCTAACTAATACCACTTTCCAAGCCACTCTGGCTACTCAGGACAGCATAAGCCAGTGCAGGCACCCAGCAATGGACTGTCATAGCTGGCAACTGACATACTCACCACATAATAGGTAAATATAATCAAGGGAAATGATAGTGCCTACATCAGCTCCCTGCTATTCTCAAATACGAGGAAATAATCGACCTAAATGGGAAGGAATCAGAAATATAATTCTGACAATATGAAAATAATAAAAGAGTTCTCCAACAGCCCCCAAAAGACCACACTAACTCTTCAGCAATGAAAGCGGACCAAAATGAAATCTTTGAAATTGCAGACATGGAATTCAGATGTTGATTATAAAATTGCACAATGAGCTTCAGGAGAAAGTTGAAAACCAACATAAAGAAATTAAAAACAGACAAAACCTCGTCAGGACATGATTGAAAAATTATCCAAGAAGACATCAAAACAAACAAACAAAAACAACAAGCTGAAATTATGGAAAAAAATTAGGGAAGTACTAAAGGTAGTGAAAGATTTTTAACAGTAGACTGCAATGAGCCAAAGAAAGAATCTCAGAACTTGAAGACAAAGTTTTTGAATTAACTGAATCAGAAAACAATTTTTTAAAAAAGAAAGAAATCAAGAGAATAGAACAAAGATTCCAAAATTGTGGGATTATGTAAAAAGTTCAAACCTAAGACCCAAGGTGTTCCTGAGGAAGAAGAGAAAGCAACAGGTTTGGAAAACTTATTTGAGGAAATAATGAAGGAAGACTTTTCTGGACTTGCCAGAAATCTAAATGCCCAGATACAAGAAGACCAAAGAACCCCTAGAAAATTAATTAGAAAAGGTATTCCCTAAGTGTGTGGGGGGGCCAGCCCCTGCAGAGATTGGGGCTTCCTGGTAGGAAAGACAGCATCGGTGATTAAACTGGAGGGATAGATATTAGAAAAAAGAAAGAGACTGGACAACTGATCAAAGATTGAACAGAAGTCATTTAATGGGACAAACCATAAGCCTTTTATCCTAAAGTTTCATGGGCAAAATCATAAGACTTTCACATGAACACAAAGCCAGGTGGGTGAGGGGCACCCCCCCCTTGACCCTCCAGATGTTTCCTCAGGCATGAGGAAGAACAATCTCAAAATTATATTACTGTTCCTAATGCTTGGTTAATGTTCCTCAAAAATAATGCAGCAATCTCCACTAGCATCATGATGTTCTAATAATCAATAACTTCTAAAGCTTATGCATACACAACACCTAAAATGACTAACTTAAATCCTATTACCTTTTCTATTTCATGCTAATTCTACCTACACTATGGAAACTCTTAATTATAGCTCAAACCAGTTCCTAAAGAATGTGGCCCAGTCCAAAGGTCATGCTGGGCCATTTCTAGGAACAATTGACTATAATCTCTTAGCAAAATGGCTACTCTAAAATCTTATATATCTATCTTAACTTCTATAAAATTTTCTAATTAAATCTCAAAGTATCATGCTCAAACTGTCATAATTCCCTGACATTGGCATAACCTATTCTACAATACTTTCTATGAATAAAATAAGTTCAACTTCTATAATGAATAGAGAAAAATCCTATACTAATTGTTAGTTAAAACTGGTTCAAAAGAATTTGACCCAGTCCAAAGTACATGCTGGGCTCTTAAGAATGTGGCCCAAACTGGGCTCAGTGGCTCAGCCTATAATCCCATGCTTTGGGAGGCTGAGGTGAGAGGATTGCCTGAGCCTGCAGGTTCAAGACCCACCTGGGCAAATTGGTGAGATCTCATCTCTACAATAAATCAAAAAATTAGCCAGGTGTGGTAGTGTGTGCCTGTAGTTCCAGCTACTTGGAAGGTTGAGGCGGAAGGATTGCTGGAGTCCCTCAGGCCGAGGCTGCGGTGGCCGGGAGCAGCCACGGCACTCCAGTCTGGGCGACAGAGAGAGACTCCAACTCAAAAAAAAAAGAATGCGGCCCAGCCCAAAGTTCATACTGGGCCATTTCTTGTGACTACAGACAATCATCTATACCACCTAAAGCTGAAAACAGCTCTCCATATGTACATAGTAATTCTACAAATATACTTTTAAATCTTATAAAGAAGTTTGTACTATATAGAAGGCTCCCAAATGTGACCTGAGTTTGAATTATATCTAATACCTAAGCCAAAACTGCAGTTCATGGGAAACAGGAATAATGAGTTTCTAGAGTTAGCCATGTCTGTCACAGTCACAGAGCCTTCAGCTTAGGTCAGCAGAGATCCTTTTGGCTGAGTGTGCCAAATAGAAAAAGAGAGGAGGGAATGGGATCAACAGCTCCCGAATGCATCCTAGTGGTCTTGGGGTCCACGGCCCTCCCTGATCCCTAATGCTCAGTGGGCCTCTGTGGCTGGCTCCCAACACCTAAGACTTATAAGCATCAAATTATGCAAAGTTAATGTGAAGGAAAGAATTTTAAGAGAAGTGAGACAAAAGCATCAAATAACTTACAAAGAAAAAACTATTAGACTAACCACAGACTTCTCAGAAGAAACCCTACAAGCCGGAAGGGATTGGGGTTCCAACTTCAATTTCCTCAAACAAAATAATAATCAGTCAAGGATTTTCTATCCTGCAAAACTAAGTTTTATAAATGAAGGAGAAATAAAATATTTCTCAGTCAAGCAAACATTGAGGAAATTAGTCACCACAGGTCTGACTCTAAGAAATACTCTAAGTAGTTCTACATACTGAAAACAAAGTTAATATACACAAATATAAAAATCTTGGAAATTATAAAACTAATAGGCCTTATGAAACATCAATACAGCTGAGAAAAAATAAATAAATAAAGCAACCAGATAACAACCAGTACGATGAATGGAATAGTACCTTACATATCATTATTAATTCTGAATGTAAATGGTCTCAATACCCCACTAAAAATATATAGTATGTCATGTTGGCAGCCGGCCGTGGAGGCCTGCCTGAGCATTAGGGATCCAGGCAGGCTGTGGACCTTGAGACCACCAGGCTGGTTCAGGAGCTGAAGGCCCATTCCCTCCTCCTTTCTTTGTTATTTAGCATTACCTACTGGCAGGGATTTTGATGATCTAAGCATGAAGTCCTGAGAATATGACAGGCATGGCTGACTCTAGGGATCCATTGTTCCCGTTTCTCACAGATGTGGTTTCGGCTTTAAACTTAACACAGTTCAAACTCAGATCACATTTGGGAGCCTTATACATGATACAAGCTTCTTTATAAGATTTAAAAATATATTTGTAGAATTAGTATATACATTTAGAGAGCTGTTTCCAGCTTTAGATGGTTATCTAGGGTTACCAGAAATGGCCCAGCATGAACTTTGGGCTGGGTCACATTCCTAACGGCCCAGCGTCCATTTTGGGCTGGGCTGCATTCTTTTAATACGGTTCTTTAGTTACAATTAGTGTAAGTTTTTTCTACTTATAATAGAAACTGAACTTATTTTAATCATAGAAAATATTTTAGAATAGGTCATGCTACGTCAGGGAATTATGTTAGTCCAAGCATGATCAAACATGATACTTTAAGGTTTTATAAGAATACAGCTAACTTTTGAAATTTCATTGTTCCCACTTTCTACTAATTGTGATTTTGGCTTTAGTACAATTACAGTTTGTATTTGAGTTTTGTTTTAGAAGCTTTATTCCTGATGATCAGCCTTATATATCAGGATTAGGAATTAGAAACTTTTATAGAAATTAAGATAGATACATAGGATTTTAGAATAGCCATTTTGTTAAGAGATCATAATCAATTGTTCCTGGAAATGGCCCAGCATAATCTTTGGACTGGGCCACATTCTTTAGGAATTGGTCTGACCTATAATTAAGAGTTTTTTTTAGTACAGGTAAAGTTAGCACAGAATAGAAAGGTATCAGGATTTAAGTCAGTTATTAGGTGTTGGGTATGCATAAGTTTTAGAAGTTATTGATTATTAGGATTTTATGATACCAAAACTGTTGTATTGCTTTTGAGGAACATAAACCAAGCACAAGGAACAGTGAGATAATTTTGGGATTATCCTTCCTCTTGCTTGGGGAAAACGCCTGGTGGGCGGGGATGCCCCCCCCACCGACCCACCTGGCTTTGTGTTCATGTAAAACTCTTGTGATTTGATTAAGATTGTCCTTCCTCATTCCTAAGGAAACGCCTGGTGGATGGGGGATGCCCCTCACCTACCTGGCTTTGTGCTCACGTGAAAGTCTTGTGATTTAGCATGTGAAAATTTGGGATAAAAGACTCACGTTGGTTCCCAATAAACGGCTTCTGCTCATTTCACTGAACAGTTGTCCACTTTCTTTCTCTTTATATCTAGGCCTCCATCTTGCTTTCTTTTAATATCTATCCCTACTACAGAATCGGCTTCTGCACTAGACAGAGTCCAGTCTCTTTCTTTCTCCTTATTTCTCCAGAATATTTGCCGACGCTGCCCCACCTTCCAGGGACCCTCTAAATCTCTTTTTGGGGGTTGGCCCCCCATAAAGGCAGAAAAGATGAAAA
Organism: Carlito syrichta; assembly: GCF_000164805.1. Classification (NCBI taxonomy): domain Eukaryota; kingdom Metazoa; phylum Chordata; class Mammalia; order Primates; family Tarsiidae; genus Carlito; species Carlito syrichta. The sequence goes on from NW_007259932.1 coordinate 168,870, forward strand.
GAAACACAGCCCAATTATCAGTTGCCTTAAAGAGACCCACTTAACACACAAAGACTTCTATAGATTCAAGGAAAAGGAATAGGAAAAAACATTGCAAAAACAAACAAGAGTAGCCATTCTCATATCAGATAAAATAAACTTTAAACTAGCAACAGTAAACAAAAAAAGACAGAGGTGGTTATAATATAATGATAAAAGGACCAATTCAACAAGAAGATATAACAATTGTAAATATATATGCACCTAAAACCAGAGCTAACAGCTTTATAAAGCAAATTCTACTAGACCTAAAAAAAAAAAAAAAAAAAAGATAGACAGCAATACAATGAAGATGGGAGACTTCAGCACTCTTCTGACAGCAATAGACAGATCATCAAGGAAGAAAGTCAACACATAAACATTGGAATTAAACCAGATCCTAGAACAAATGGAACTAACACAGATCTATAGAACACTCCACTTCAAAACTACAGAATATGCATTTTTCTCATGGGCACGTGAAACATTCTCCAAGACAGACTGCATTATAGGCCATAAATCAACTTTCAATAAATTTAAAATAAATTAAAATTCTATTAAGCACCTTCTCAGAGCCCAGTGTAATAAAACTAGAAAAAAAAAAAAAAACAGGAAATTAAAAAATCTGCTTCTGAATGATCCTTTGGTCAACAATGAAATAAAGATGGAAATTTAAAAATTCTTCCAACAAATGACAATGAAACAAGTTATCAAAACCTCTGGGACACAGTCAAATCTGTGCTCAGAGGAAATTTATAGTGTTTAAGGTTTACATTAATAAGACTCAGAGACTGCATTTTGACAATTTAAAGTCATATATCAAGGAGCTAGAAAAATATGAACAAACCAAACTCAAAACTAGCAGCAGAAAAGAAACAATGAAAATCAGAGCAATACTAAATGAAATTGAAATAAAAAATTATAAAAGATTAATGAAGCAAAACATTGGTTCTTTGAAAAGATAAGCAAAATTTATAGATCAATCACTAGGTTAATTAAGAAATGAAGAAAGATTCAAATTACCTCAATCAGAAATGAAGATGGAGACATTACAACTGGATACGACGGAAATACAAAAGATTGCAGACACTATTATAAACACCTCTATGCAAACAAACTAGACAAGCTAGCAGAAATGGATGAATTCTTAGAAACACACAACACTCAACCCTGAATTAGGAATAAAGAGAAACACTGAACAGACTAATAATGAGTCACAATATTGAAAGAGTAATTAGAAGTGTCTGAAAAAATAAAAACTAAAACAGGACCTAATAGACTCACAGCCACTACCAGTCTTTCTAAGAAAAACTGGTACCAACTTTACTGAAGTTATTCCATAAAATTGAAGAGGAGAGAATTCTTCCTAACTCATTATATGAAGCCAGTGTCACTCTGATACAAAAACCACGAAACACAAACAAAAAAAGAAAACTAGATCAATATTCCTTATAAACATAGATGTGAAAATCTTCAACAAAATATTAGCAAACTTAATCCAATGACACATTTTTAAAAAAAAATCATCAATACCAAGTGGGCTTTATCCCAGGAATGAAAGGTTGTTTCAACATACATAAGTCGATAAAGGTAATCCACTACAAAACAGAATTAAAACCAAAAATCATATGATCATTTCAATAAATGCAGAGAAAGAATTTTATAAAACCCATCATCCTTTCATAATAAAATACTCAGCATAAAGAAAACATTCCTCAAGACAATAAAAACCATATGTGACCAACCTACGGTCAATATTATTCTGAACAGAGAAAAGTTGAACATGTTCCCTCTCAGAACTAAAACAAGGCAAAGATGTCCATTATCTTCACTCCTACCATTCAACCTCCTAGACAGAACACTTAGGCCACAAAAAGAAATGAAAGATATCAAATTGGAAATGAAAAAATTAAATTATCACTGCATGCTTACAATATAATCTTATACCTAGAAAATCCTAAAGACTCTTCCAAAAGACTCCTGGACTTGACAAATGAATTTGGCAATCTTTCAGGGTACAAAATCAACACACACAAATTAGTAACACACAATACAACAATAGCAACTAAGTTGAGAATCAAATCAAGAACTCAATTTCATCTACAAAAACAGCCCAAAGACTAAACTATCTAGGAATATCTTTAACAAAGGAAGTGGAAGGTCTCTAAAAAGAGAACTGTAAAACACTGATGAAAGAAATTGTAAAGGACAAAAACAAACAAAGAAACATCCCACACTCATTGATTGGAAGAATCAATAATGTTGAAATGACCACATTATCCAAAGGAGTCTTCAGATTCAACACAACCCCTACAAATTACCCATAAATTTTTCACAGAATTAGTCAAGAAATACTGTAATTCATAAGGAACCTAAAAAGATCCAGAATAGTCAAAACAATCTTAAGTAAAAAAAAAAAAAACAAAAAACAAAAAAACGGTAGAGGCATCACATATCTGACTTCAAATTATACTGCACTGCTGTAGTAACCCACATACCACATAGCATGGTAATGATACAAGAGCAGACACATGAGATTATGAAACTGAACAGAAAATCCAAAAGGAAACCCAAATACCTACAATCAACTGGTCTTTGAAAAGCAGACAACTATACTGAGGAAAGGACATGCTATTCAACCTATGGTGCAGGGAAAATTGGATAGCTACATGTAGAAAAATGAAACTTGATCCCTATCTCTCCCCATATACAAAAATTAATTCAAGACGGATTAATGATTTAAATATCATACCTGAATCCTTGAAAATCCTGGAAGAAAGCCTAGGAAAAACTCTTCTGGACATCAACCTAGGCAAAGAATTCATGGCTAAAACCACAAAAGCAAATGAAATGAAAAAAATAAACACATAGGACTTAAACTAAAATACTGGCAACCTACAGAATGAGAGAAGATATTCACAGATTATACATCTGACATAGGACTAATATACAGAATATACAAAGAACTCAAACAAATCAACAAGTAAAAAGCACATAACCTCATTAAAAAGTGGTCAAATGACATGAGGAGACATCTCTCAAAAGAAGATATGCCCTTTTTCTGCTGCCTAACCACCACCATCTTTGGTCATATGCACACTCCTGGGCAAGACTTGTCCCAATTGACATTGTCCTGTCACTGCAGCATCCCCATTTGGCTAAGGTTGACATTTGACAACATGAAGGATTAGGTTTACAAACTGGCCTAGAAGGGGCTGACTTCCACACAGACTGGTGTGATTCTATGGGACTTATGTGGTGTTACACAAGTAAGTTTTGCGACAGGCAATAAAATTTTAAGAATCCTATGTCCAAAGGGCTGACTCCTGATCTTCCTGAGGATCTCTCCCATTTAATTAAGAAAGCAGTTACTATTCCAGAGCATCTTGAAGTAACAGAAGGTAAAATGATATCAAATTCTATCCTGATTGTGATAGACAAATTCACCGATTGGTTTGATATACAGAGTGTCCTCCCTCCCAATTGAAAATATGTGTCGCCGGGCTCGGTGGCTCAGCCTGTAATCCCGTGCCTTTGGGAGGCTGAGGTGAGTGGATTGCCTGAGCCCGTGGGTTCGAGACCCGCCTGAGCAGCGAGACCTCATCTCTACAATAAAGCAAAAAATCAGCCGGGCGTCGTAGCGCATGCCTATAATTCCGGCTACTTGGAAGGCTGAGGCGGAAGGATCGCCGGAGCCCGGCAGGTAGAGGCTGCGGTGGCCGGGAGCGGCCACTGCACTCCAGTCTGGGCGACAGAGTGAGACTCCAACTCAAAAAAAGAAAGAAAGAAAAGAAAATATGTGTCATCCACAGCGTCTGCCCTGGTTGCATAATTTGCCTGTGTACTCAAGCTATAAAATGATTGTTTAATGATGAAGAAGAAGAAGTGCAAATGACCAAAAAACATATGAAAAAATGCACAACATTGCTAACCATCCAGGAAATGCGAAATAAAACTACAAGATACCACCTTACACCAGTTAGAATGGCCATCATAAAAAAATCAAAAAACAATAGATGCTGGTATAGATGTGGATAAAAGAGTATGCTTATACACTGTTGGTAAGAGTGTAAATTAGTACAGCCTTTATGTAAATTGCTACGGAGACTTCTCAAAGGAGTAAAAGCAGATCTACCATTTGATTCAGCAATCTCATCACTAGGTATCTACCCAAAGGAATGGAGCTTGTTATATAAAAAAGACACCTGCATCCCCATGTTCACTGTAAAATAATACACAATTGCAAAGGTGTGGAATCAACTTAAACACCCATCAACCAATTAGAGGATAACAAAAATGTGTCATGTATATATATATATGTATGTATATATGTATATATACATATATATGCACATATATATACATATATACATATATATAATGGAATATTATTCAGCTATCAAAAAAAGAAGTAATGTCTTTTACAGCAACTTGGATAGAATTTAAGAACATCATCTTGAGTTAACCAACTCAGGAGCAGAAAGCAAAACACTACATGTTCTCATAAGTGGGAGTAAACTAATGATTTGCAATGGCATAGAGAATGACATAATGGACATTGGAGACACAGAAGGGAGGGTAGGAAGGGATAGAGGGATAAAATAAATCACCTATGGGTTACCATGTGTACAAATGGGGGTGTTGGGTAAACTTAAAGGCAAGACTAATTTGCCATTATGCAATCACGTAACCAAAAATGATTTGTACTCCCTAATGCTATTTAAATAAAATTTTAAAAAAGAAAAGAAATGCAGCCAGACACGGTGCTCATGCCTATAATTCCAGCAATTTGGGAGATAAAGACAAGAGAATTACCTGAGTTTAAGGGTTCGAGACCAGCCTGAGCAACATGGAGAGACCTCATCTCTACAATAAAACGAAAAATCAGTTGGGCATCGTGGTGCCCACCTGTGGTTCCAGCTACTTGGAAGGCTAAGGTAGAAGGATCTCATAAGCCCAGCAGGTCGAGGATGCAGTGGCTGTGAGCACGCCTCCATACTCCAGCCTGTGCGAAAGAGTGAGACTCTGACTCAAAAAATAAAGGAAAAGAAAAAGAAATGCAACCAATAATACCACAATTACAGCAGATGTGTAAGTTGCATTACTCACCATATCCTAACAATCTTTTATTTTCAAGCACATATCTAAGACAGTTACAAATAAAAGTGTGTTTTAAATCCCTAGCTTCAAACATATCATAAAATGTTCAATTTGTGGTTATTTGTCTGTCTAATAGTTTTAAATTTTTTTGCATCTTTTTTTTCTTGTTTTTGCATTTTTCCAATTTTCTTGACCACCGTCTAACAGATAGCAGATTCTGAACTTCCATGACTCAAAAGTTTTTTTTTTAACAAGATGTTTGTCATACAGTGATGAAAAAAAGTGTGAAAACATATCAAAAACACATTTCCAGTTTAGACAGACTGCTTTGAGGAGAGAAAAATTACCTTTCACAGTTAAAAGAGATTCCTCTCTGTTAGAGTGCTGAGAGAAAAAATATGAGATGTCTCTGGCTCTATAGAGGGGTAGACATCAGTGTCCTGACTCTGTGTATTACTGTCTTTAAGTAATTAGGCAAAATTGTGGAGTAGAAAGGTTCTTAGTGGACTGCACAATAAAGAAACAACCACAGAGATTTCAGATGTGAATGGAATAAGTAAACTTGGGCACTCATTGGTCAATGCCTCACCTAAGTTATATGTGTCAATGGATAACCAAGAACTGCATCTAACAGACAGTATGTTTTAAAATCTGACAAAATCCTGCAACTCACACCCAGTTCTAAAGAAGAGGTAAGAACATAGGAAGAACTGATATCACAAGGTTGAGTGCTCCAATTAATGAATGCAATGTAACCTTTCCTTTATTTAAAGCTTCTAAATTTCTCTTAACATTTTTCCTATGTAGCAGGAATAAGCACTTTTTTCATATTTATTCCAAAGTATTTGATGATTTATTTATATATCATTTTAACTATTGATTTTTATTATTATTTTTGTTTGTTTGTATTTTTGTTTTTTTAACAAACCCTTGTGTCGAGGGCTGACTTTCAATAGATCGCAGCAAGGGAGCTGCTCTGCTACATACAAAACCCTGACCCAGAAGCAGGTCACCTACAAATGGTTTAGCACCAGGTTCCCCACGAACGTGCAGTGCGTGACGGGCAAGGGGGCGGCCGCCTTTTCGACTGTGCCCCATAACTATTGATTTTTAAAATTTGACTTTGTATCCAGCAACCTTGCTAAATTAATCTCTTAATTTTTTTTTTTTTTTTTTTTGAGTCGGAGTCTCACTCTGTCGCCCAGGTTAGGTTAGAGTGCAGTGGCATGCTACCGGCCACCGCAGCCTAAATCTGCTGGGCTCAGATGATCCTTCCACCTCAGCCTTCCATGTAGCAGAAACTACAGGCACGTGCTACCATGCCAACCTAATTTTTGATTTACTGTAGAGATGAGGGCTCACCAATTTGCCCAGGTGGGTCTCAAACCCACAGGCTCAGGCCATCCACTCACCTTGGCCTCCCAAAGTGCTGGGATTACAGACTGAGCCACCAAGCCCGGCTTTTTCTTAATTCTTTTTTTTTTTTGAGTTGGAGTCTCACTCCGTCGCCCAGACTGGAGTGCAGTGGTATAGTGAGTCCTTAGATCATTTTGGATTTCAATGCATAAAGTCATGAATGTTGTAAATATTAATGTTTTATTTAATTAGTTCCAGTATTTCTATATCAGTCAGGACCAATGAAGGTGTAGAAAATGAACCACATTCTGCACAGAAAACTTAGTATAGGGCATTTTAATTACACATAAAGTTGTTTAGTAAATAACTGAAAAGACAAGAAGAGAAAACTAAGGTATCATAGAGTATCAAATTGATGCAGAAGCTACCTCATCTCTACTGCACCTGAGGAACAAAATGATGAAGTGGAATTAGTAATTCTTAGAAGTCAGAGAAGGGGCTGCTTGGAACTGTAACTCAGGTATCTAAGTGAACACTGATTCTGGTATTTCTGAGCCTGAAGGAAGGATCTGTGGGGCCAGGATCCAGATATCTGAAGAGCAGGACAACTGTATTTGCTGCAGATGTCTCTGATGCAGGGCACAATTTGTCTTGGTTTGAAAGTTTGGAAAGAGTTGCATATCAAAATAAAAAACAAACTACTGTTCCCATGGTGAAGAAGCATTTAAAGTGTGATACTTAGAGAAAGGGAAAGTCAGGAAGTCCATGGAAAGCAACTGGAAGACAGTAAGTTTCTTCATCCTCCAGTTTTGCATTCTCTTTGAAAGTCTGTTTGCAACACCTCCTATAAGAAACTAGCTGGCAAAATAGAGATGCAGTGTTTCCAGCTCCAAATTGAGAATCACAAAATAAAGCAGATAAAAGTTTAGGACTGAGAAGGAAAAAAAGATGAATAACTGGCAGACTTACATGTTTAACTTTATAAAAAAATACTATTGCACCAATTACAAGCTCCAGCACAATGTTGAATAGAAAATATCATAGCCAATTTGTCCCTGAGTTGAGAGGTATATTGACAATATTTCACTATTTGGGGACAAGTGAAGAACATTTTATTGCATGATTTTACCTTAATATATGGATATCAATAATGTATTAAGAGTTACTTACTGAGGACTTCTGGCAAGATGGTGATGGGGCAGTTTGGTCTGTGAGACCCTCCGTGAAAGAGAACACACATAAAGACTCTCTGCTCACCCCCAGGGGCTGCGGCTCCTGCTCTTCACACGCTGCTCAGTTGCTGCCTCAGCCACCTCAGCCACTGCAACAGCTGCTGCTGACACCATCACCATCACCTCATCCCTGCCTGAGGTGACCCCTCATGATGACTCCCCCAAGCATCGCACTACTAAAACTGCCACTGCCTCTGTCACTGCCTCTGCCACGCCCCACCCCTCACCCAGAGTCAGGCTCTTGGAGCTCCTGCCAGACACTGTGAAGTAGCAGCTGCCACCACCATTACCGTTGCCTGCTCCCTCCTACCCTGGGCGGCTTCCAACTTCCACCCAGCCCAGCCTGAATTGCCTGGCAGTCTTCAGCTGCTTCAGAAAAAGATCAGCTGAAGCTGTGAGACCATCTCCACTGGCTCAGTCCATGTCCCAGCTTGGGATCCAAGGTAGCAACATCAAAATAAGAAGGACAAAAGTCCCTCCTCCACGCTAAATAGACACAGGCCAGATCTGAGTGGTAGATTTGGCAGGCAGCCCAGATCTGAACCACCCACCATAGCAGCCCAGGGACAACTGACCTAACTGTGAACAAATCTACCAGCCTGCAAAGAGAGCTAGAAATCAGAACTGAAAGGACACTGGACTTAAAAGAAAAGTCTCAGAATGTGCTTGGTTCCCCATTTTATTTTTTTTAATTTTTATTCTTTGTCTGTTTTTCTTACCCATCTTGTTTTTTCTCTCTTCTTACTGTTATCAATAATATTTTCTTATTTGATTTGGTTCTGTTAATTTACTGACTTTATTCTATTCTATTTTTTTTTCTCTTTAGACCCCATCTTTGTATAGGGGAATAGCATACCACTAAGGAGGTTGATTAGCTTGTATGTTTGTATGATTGTATGTTTTAGTTTTTTTGTATGGTTGTTGGTTTGTTTCCTGCTGTTGTTTTTCTTTTTACTTGTATCAGTCTCTGTCTCTTTTCATTTGTTAGTCAGTACGTTTATCTGTTTTCCCTCTTACTCCTCTCTCTCTCCACCTCCCTCTTCCCCCCAATCCCTGCTCCAATCTTTTTCCTTTTCTTACCTCATTTTGCTTCCAGGGAGTAAACCTATAACTCCACGCATGGCCAGATTGCAAGGCAGTGAGAAGTGGGTTCCAGATTATCCATACATCTGTTGGTGGATACTGGGAGCTGCAGATAGATTTTGAATCACATCTCCCCCCTCAATTAAATCTCAAACCTGCAAAAAGAATCACCCCCAACCTACAGTCCAGCTCCAGAATTGAACAAATGAGAGGATATACATAAGGAAGAATAGGAGATTGAGCAAACAAGTAAAAGCAACCCCTCCACCCCCTGAACAACAGAATTAAAGAAGATGGGGGGGATGGGGAAGAAAATCTACACAAATGAAGAAAAACCAAAAGAAGTGTATAACTCTCACACAACCCCTAGGAGGTCAGACATTGAGAAAACAGACTTTGGAGTGCAAAAGATAAAGAGCCCCCAGAATGACTGGTTACATACAACAAACCCAGACATCAAGACATTAATAGAGAGAATTAAAAGAATTGAGGAGAGACAAGAGGAAAATAGGAAGGAGTTGATAACTGAAATAACAGCAGTAAAGAATACTGTGATTGAAATAAATAACAAACTAATAAGCATGAAAAACGGAATTAGCCAAGCAGAAGAAAGAATCTCAGAGCTTGAAGACCAAAATACAGAACTAACTCATACTGTCAAAAACACAGAAAAGAAACCTAAAAAGACAACAAAGCCTACAAGAGATGAATGATTACTTCAAAAGACTGAACCTAAGAGTAATTAGACTTTGTGAGGCAGAAAGAGAGACAGAGACCACACTGGAACAAATATTCCATGAAATTATTCAAGAAAACTTTCCTCACCTCATCAGTGATGCAAAAATTCAAACACAAGAGATTCAGAGAACCCCTGCAAAACAACAAATGAGAAGACCAATTCCCAGACACATAATAATTCGCCTAATCAAAGTAGGTATAAAAGAAAAAAATCCTAAAGGCAGCAAGAGAAAAAGGTCAGACTACCTACCAGGGAAGACCAATTAGAATAGCAGTAGATTTATCCACAGAAACTCTTCAGGCTAGGAAAGCTTGGAGCCCTATCTTCAAAGTTCTCAAAGATAAATAATTTCAACCAAGAATAACCTACCCAGGCAAGCTATGCTTCATCAGAGAGGGAGAATTAATATCTTTCGCAGACATCCAATCCCTACGAATGTATGCTGCCTCCAGACCACCTCTACAAGAAACACTTAAGAAAGTATTAAACACAGAAGAAAAGGCGAAAAGTACAACAATGTTCTTCACAAGAGTACAGGGAAAAGATGTAAAACACACATGAATCAACCCAAAAACCAAAAGAAAGACAACAAAAAACAGGAACAACAACTCTATAAGAACTTCATGACAGAGATAAACCCCCATATTTCAATAATTAGCCTGAATGTGAATGAACTAAATGTACCACTGAAAAGACACAGAATGGTGGACTGGATAAGAAACCATGACCCCGTTATTTGCTGTATCCAGGAAACTCATCTCACTACAAGGGACACACACAGACTCAAACAAGGATTGAAAACAAGTTTCAGACAAATGGATCACAAAAGAAGGCAGAAGTTGCAATCTTAATATCAGACAAAACAACCTTTAAGCTATTAAAAATTTTAAAAGATGCAAAAGGACACTACATAATGATGAAAGGTTCAATCCATCAACAAAAAATATCCATCCTAATCATATATGCACCCAACACAGGAGCACCAGCATTTATAAAACAACTACTAAAAAAACTAAAAAAGATATCGACTCTAATACTATTATAGCTGGAGCCTTAAATACCCCACTAACAGGCCTAGATATATCATCAAGGCAAAAGATCAACAAGAAGAGCCAGACACTTGACACTTGACCACATGAACTTAGTGGATAGCTACAGATTATTCCACCCAACAACCACAGAATATACTTTCTACTCATCACCACATGGAACATACTCTAGGATTGATCACATCCTTGAACATAAATCAAGATTCCATAAGGTTGAAATATTGTCATGTACATTAAAAGACCACAATGGAATAAAAAGAAATATCAAAACCAACAACATTTCCCCAAAGTCCACAAAGACATGGACACTAAACAGCATGATGCTGACCAATGACTGAATCAACACTAAAATCAAAGAAGAAATTGAAAGATTCCTGGAAGCAAATGAAAAATGAAGAAATATCTTATCAAAACCTCTGGGATGCCATGAGATCAGTTTTAAGTGGGAAATTTATATCTCTATGAACACACAACAAGAAAATGGAAAGATCACAAGTAGAGAGCCTAACAAATCACCTAAGGGAGCTAGAAAGAGAAGACCACCAAAACCCCAACTTTAGCAGAAGAATCCAAATCACAAAAATAAGAGCCCAAATACAGGATACAGGGGACAATAATATCATAGAAAACATCAACAACAACAAAAAAATCTGGTTCTTTGAAAGAATGAACAAGATTGATGGACCCCTAGCCAGAATGACCAAGAAAAAGAGATAAAAAGCCAAAATAAACACAATTAGAGCTACAAAAGATCAAATCACAACTGACTTCAAAGAAATACAAAAGATTATTGGAGATTACTATGTACACCTATATGGAAACAAACTTGATAATCTGATGAAATGGAGGACTTTCTAACATCACACAACTTCTCCAGGTTAAAATAAGAAGGCACTGAGACATTAAATAGAACAATAACAACCCAGGAAGTTGACTCTATCATATGAAAACTACCTACAAAAAAAAAGCCCTGGATCGGATGGCTTTTCAGCAGAATTCTACAAAATGTACGAGGAGCTGATACCAATCCTATTGAAAGTATTCCAGGCAATGGAGAAGGATGGAATTCTCCCCAAATCATTTTATGAAACTAACATTACACTGATAAACAAACTGGGTAAAGATCCAACAAAGAAAGAGAACTACAGGTCAATATCCCTTATGAACATAGACACAAAAATCCTCATCAAGATTCTAGCAACTCGGATCCAAAAACACATCTCAAATATCATCTACCATGACCAAGTAGGCTTCATCCCCAGCATGAAGGGCTGGTTCAACATTCGCAAGACCATAAATGCTATTAAATATATCAACAGATGTAAAAGCAAGAACCAAATGATTAACTCAGATTCAGAAAAAGCTTTTGATAAAATCCAGCATTCCTTCCTGATGAAAAACCCTCAAACACCTAGGTACAGAAGGAACATACCTCAAAATAGTAGGTACCATACACAGCAAACCCACAGCTAACATACTGCTAAATGGACAGAAACTAGAATCATTTCCCCTGAAAACTGGAACAAGACAAGGCTGGTCACTCTCACTCCTCTTGTTGAATATTGTGTTGAAAGTCCTAGCTCAGGCAATTAGACAAGAAAAGGAAATCAGGCGTACCCAAATAGGAAAAGGGGAACTCAAGTTATCCCTCTTTGCTGATGATATGATCCTATACCTTGAAAATCAAGAGAATCTGTCAAAACCTTGCTTGCACTGATAAAGGACTTTGGGAAAGTCTCAGGGTACAAAATAGATATGCAAGAGACAGTTGCATTCCTTTATACCAACAGCAAACAGGCAGAGAGCCAAATAAAAAGCACAATCTCATTCACAATAGTCACCAAAAAAATGAAATACCTCGGTATCTTCCTAACCAGAAGTGAAAGACCTTCACAATGAATATACAAAACACTGCTTAAAGAAATCCAAGAAGACACAAACAAATGGAAAAATATCCCATGCTAATGGATAGGAAGAATCAACATTGTTAAGATGTCCATCCTACCAAAGGCAATCTATAGATTCAACATAATACCCATTAAATCACCAACATCATTCTTCTCAGACCTGGAAATGACAATACAGAAATACATATGGAAACATAAACGACCACAAATAGCTAAAACAATCCTTAGCAAAAGAAACAAAGCATGAGGTATCACACCTCCAGACTTCAAACTTTACTATAAGCCTACAGTAATCAAAACAGCCTGGTATTGGTTCAAGAATAGACACATAGACCAATGGAACAGGATAGAGATTCTGGAAGCAAAACCTCAATTCCTCAACCAACTCATCTTTGACAAAGCCTCCAACAACAACCACTGGGGCAAGGAGCACCTATTCAGTAAATGGTGCTGGGAAAACTGGCTGACCACATGCAGATGACTGAAACAGGACCTTATCTATCACCATACACAAACATTAACTCCAAATGGATCAGACCTGAATGTAAAACCTCAAACTATAAGAATCTTAGAAAACGCAGAAGGCACCCTTATGAAAATTGGAACTAGGAACCAATTCCTAATCAGAACCCTAAAGGCCAATACCTTAAGAATAAAATAGACAAGTGGGACCTCATCAAATTAATAAGCTTCTGCAAAGCAAAGGAAACCATCAAGAGAGCAGGGAGACAGCCCACCAAATGGGAAAATATTTTTGCCAACTGTTTATGTGACAAAGGCCTAACATCTAGGATCTATAAGGAACTCAAATGCCCTGAAAGAAAAAAAAAAAAAACAACTAACAGCCCCTTTAAAAAGTGGGCAAAAGACATGAATAGACACTTCTCGAAGGAAGATATATAGGCAACCAACAGACACATGAAAAAGTCTTCAGCCTCACTCATCATCAGAGAAATGCAAATCAAAACCATATAGAGATACCACCTAACCCCTGTTAGAATGGCCATCATTAATAAAACAAACAACAACAGATGCTGGCGAGGATGTGGAGAAAAAGGAATGCTTCTACACTGTTGGTGGGAATGCAAACTATTATAACCTCTTTGGAAGACAGTGTGGGAAAGAACTAGAAATTGACCTTTCATATGACCCAGCAATTCCCCTATTGGGAATATAACCAGAGGAACTCAAATCATTCTACAAAAAAGATACCTGCACATGTATGTTCATTGCAGCTCTATTCACAATAGCAAAAACATGGAACCAACCGTGTTGCCCATCAAAGCTGGACTGGGTTTAAAAAATGTGGTATGTATACATAATGGAATATTATGCAGCCATAAAAAAGCACAAATATATGGACTTTGCAGCAACATGGATGGATTTGGAGTTGATCATACTCAGTGATTATCACAGGATCAAAGAACAGAATGTCATATATTCTCACTCATAAATGGACCTTGAACAATTATAATGATATAAAAAAGTGATTGGCAGCAGTGGGAAACTGTCAGGGGAGGGAGAGTGGGATTGGCAGTTGAGGGAAACTGCAAGGAAAGGGAGAGGTATACCTAATCAGCAAGGATACCTGCATGATCAATGTTTATATGCCTAATCCTGAAGTGTACCCCACATCTTTATAATAAATTTTTTTTAAAGAATTGCTTAGTATAAATTAACAATTAAAAAAACTCAATTTTTACTTTTTTTTTGAGTTGGAGTCTCACTCTTGTCACCCAAGCTGGAGTACAGCAGCAAACTCATGGCCACCGCAGCCTCGACCTGCTGGGCTTAGGTGATCCTTCCACCTCAGCCTTCCAAGTAGTTAAAACTATAGACACACACCACCGTGTCCCGCTAGTTTTTGTGACTTGTTGTAGAGACAAGTTCTCAGCAAATTCACCAGGCTGGTCTAGAACCCCAGGCTCAGGCCATCCTCTAGCCTTGGCCTCCCAAAGTGCTAGGATTACAGGCTGAGCCAACACGCCCAGCCAATTTTTACCTTTTTAATCTTTAAAAAAATCTAAATTACATAAGTATGATCAATTTCTTGAAGATTAGACATAAATTTTTCAAGAAACTATCAGGGAATAATAATTTTTGGAATAGTTCTTAGTATCCTCAGCTTCTCCTGTGATCATTGGTGTATTAGGTTTTCATCTTGTCTTTCAGTCCTTTTTATAATAATACTTTTCTTTCTTCGTCAAGATTTTCAAATTTGGGGGAATACAATTATATAGAGTAGAAGTTTATATTAGTGGGGGGTTTAATTAAGATTGCATAAAATCCGTATATCAATTTTTGGAGAATTGAATCTGTTTTAGTTTCTCAGTTTGTAAAAATGGTATATCTATTCATTTATGTCTTTAATTTCTCTTATTGGTTTTCAGTGAGAAGATATTATATATCTTTCATTAATTTTTTTCCTTGACAGGATTTTTTTGATGCTAGCTTTTTAAAAAATTTTTAATTGTTTATTGCTGTGATGCTTGATCTATGTATTAAGTGGATGTTCTTTGTCAATTTCTTTCTGTTTCTATATTGTTGAGCCAGATATTTGTGTTATACTTTGTTAACTTATTTTTGTACTTAATGAAAAGGTAGATTTTACTTTTTTCTCTAAATTTTTTTGAAGCAGTGAACCAATTTGATTTTCAAATAATAATCCAAACTTACATTTCAGGAAGAAATACAAGTTGGTTGGCTATGCTTTTTATGTATTTCTGGATATGACTTTAATATTTTTCTTAGGATATTTTCATATATGCAAATAAAAATGATCAATTGGAAATTAATCATTTGTAATATCTTATAAAGTACTTACAAGTACCTAATCATATAATACTTATGCTCTACTCAGAAAACAATTTAGGAAATATTCTTTTTTATTGTTCTCTGGAAAAATGAATGTAAGATAATAAGATTGTTTTTCTCTTAAATTATTAGAAATACTCATCATTCAATATATCTG
The DNA here is from genome assembly GCF_000164805.1 of Carlito syrichta. NCBI lineage: Eukaryota > Metazoa > Chordata > Mammalia > Primates > Tarsiidae > Carlito > Carlito syrichta. The sequence goes on from NW_007259932.1 coordinate 184,325, forward strand.
AATATTGAGTTTTGCTTTTTTGAGAGCTTGCTACACATTCTCAACAAGTTTTTTATTAGTTTATGTGTACTTTGGAATTTTTTATCTTAAGGAATTTATAAGCTTTATAAAATTTTTAAGTGTATTCAAAGTTTTTATGCTACCATATTATTTCTTTAATTGCTAAAATTTTAATGAAATTCTCTTTTATACACCTGATATTAGTTATTTTTACTTCCTCTTCTTTTTTTAAATCTTGATAGTCCCTAAGGAATTTACCAATTTTTTTCCCTAAGAACCAACTATATAGTTCTTTAGTTATATTTTATGTTTGCAGTCTATTATTTACTTTTTACCTCTGTTATCATCGTTATTTTTATATTCATTTCTTTGTTAATTTGTCATTTTTGTTATTTTGAGTTGTATACTTAGATCTTTTTTTTAATCATTCCAATTTTCTAATGTTTTTAAGACTTTACATTTTTCCATATGGACTCTTTTATAAGAGTCCACGAATGTTGACTACCATATATTGACTCTTGTTTCATTCAACACATATTCTAATTTGCATTAAAATTGTTTGTTTAATAAATGCTTAAAATGGTGATTAATTTTTAATATTTCTAGTAGGTTTTATTATTTATTTTTACTTTAATTCCACTAAGTGAATACTTTGGAACTGATATGAGGCTAATTTTTATTCCCCATGAGAGTCATACTAGTTCAATTGTATTACTATTGGGTAACCCTTTAGAGGCCCAACTGAATACCTGAGATCTGTTCCTGATTTCTTCTCCCATTATAGGTCCTGAACTACAACTTTTCCAACTGCAGCCCTCTGAGATTGTGGAATGCTCTTCTCAGTTCCTTCTCAGCTTTCAAACTGACAATAACTCAATGAAACAGCACTGCTAGATGTCAAATTCTTTTTTCTGCTTTTGTTGTCCTCTCTGAGAACTTGGTATGCAAGTCCTTTCTGCTTTCTAACAGTTTGCTGTTGTTGTTATTGTTAATGTTATTTAAATTATTTAGTTGTTCTCAAAAACAGAGTTGATTCGAAGCAACCTAATATACCATTGTCAAAATATGATAATCAATCAATACCGATTTTGAAACATGTTCACCATTTCATATATTTGTCAGGCTCATTCTTATGAATTTAGAAGAAAATCTAGTGTTTTTTTCAAGTCATATTAAGTGTTAAAATTTAATTGGCTATCTCTAAGGTAATTTAGTCTCATAATATTAAGAGTAAATACAGTTTATTTTCATTGCAGTATTCTAAAAATAAGAAATACATTATGTGTCCATGATATGGTAGATTTAGGTATGCTAATATACTTTGGATAAGTAATAAGTAAATGAATACACAAATGCAATGTTTCAAGGGTCTGTTATATTCTGAGCAATGTTCTAAGCACTTTCAATTTTAATATGATTGATTAATGTTGCTTTGAATATATTTTAAAATTTAGAATAGTAACCACTTAGATTGAGCATTTTCTACCCACAGTAATAATTCTTGGCTTAGTCTTATAAAGAACATGTTTACAATAAAAGGGGGAAATAGCAGATCATTAACTGTGTTTTACCTGTGCTTATGGTACTCCTTTTACACTTATGAAAAATTATTAATTATTAAAACTGGCTAATGGCAAGAAAAAAAGTGTTATAATATTAAGTTACTTTAGAAAGCATGGTAGAATATTTCTATTATAAATCCTAACATTTACCATGCATACCTGGTATGTAAAATATAGTATAGTTACTGTTATTGTAAAGAAAGCAAAACTGTACCTGATCTGGAAGAGATTATGACCTGCCAGATGAAAGTGAATTTGAATAAATGAATATATACAGAACTGTAGGTAATGTAAGCATTGGCAAAAATGTCTTAGTCTTTATGGGTTTGTTTTTATGTGGCTAAAGATATAGTTTGAAAATAGGCAAATTTTGTCTTATTTAAACTCTTGGAAAGAGAGACTCAAAATCGTTTTCAAAAGATGTTAACCCAAACTAGAGTATTCTATAATCAGTTGGAAAACTCTTTACAATGCCTTTATAAGATATTATAAACTGTTACAACACACTTTTTTGTAAGTTTTAAGAAAGTGCGATTGTGTGTGTGTCTCTCTGTGTGTGTGTGTTTATATTAATAAGAAGGGAGCAGAAGAAATACATTTCTGTTAATTGGCCTAAATAACTTCAATGGATATTTAGAAAGCATATATTTGGCATTATTGCAAGTAAAACATTGTAATTATTTGTGGCACAAAAATTTCCAGATATACTTTGGTAGTAATACATTTCTTATCACTCAAAACTCCACCAGGAAATAGGGAGATATTTTCTACTAAAAATGGTTGATGCTAATTTTCTCAGATTGTAATCATCCCTAGAATAACTCGCCAAAAGGAAACATGATTTGCTCAGGCAAAAATTGCTTACTAAGCACCAGCTTTATACTAGTCACTGTTTTCGGTCCACATAGTGCAATAGAACTTTTTTTCTATGAAATGCACTGTTCATTTGTTAGGCGCTGACCACAGGTGGCTATCAAGCACTTGAAAGGTGGCTTGTATGACCAAGACACTGATTATTTTAAGATTCAAGAAGAGACAGGAGGAGATTCACAAGAGATGAGGCAGGCCACATTATTCAGAGTCTTGTGAGCCCTGCTAGAATTATTTACTTTTATAACAACAAGAAGAAAGACACAAAAGTATTTTAAGCAGAAAAATGGCATTATCTGAATCATACACTGGAAAAAAAAACAAAATTCATAATATATAATTAAATAAATCACATTTAAAAACTATGTTGAGCACGTTGCAAAGTAATTTCCAGATCCAACAGAACATTTCTTTATACAAGTCCCCATTTATTCCCAGTTAGTAGAACAAGGATCTTCCTCCTTTGCTGCATCAATATCTTCCACACATAGCAGTGTCTTTTCTTTTTAGCTTACATAGTATGTAACTATTTATTTTTATTTTTATTGTAGGGAAGCTGGAAAATAGAAATAACACAGAAACTGGAAAATTCTAAATTTCTTGAGATAATTATTTATGCTTTCTTTTTATATTTTTCATTTCCAATTGCTGACAAAGTGACTTTTCTGAAGTTGTTTTCAACCAAGCGACTAATAACATTCCAGCTAAATACAAAAGACACATTTTTTTTTTATCCTACTTGGTCTCTTGGCATCATTTGGAACTCTGTTCCAGTGTTCTTCTTTTTTTTTTTTTTTTGAGTTGGAGTTTCACTCTGTCACCCAGACTGGAGTGCAGTGGCCGCTCCCGGCCACCGCAGCCTCGCCTGCTGGGCTCCGGGAATCCTTCCGCCTCAGCCTTCCGAGTAGCCGGAATTACAGTCATGCACTACCATGCCCAGCTGATTTTTTGATTTATTGTAGAGATGAAGTCTCGCTGCCCAGGCGGGTCTCGAACCCGCGGGCTCAGGAAATCCACTCACCTCAGCCTCCCAAAGGCGCGGGATTACAGGCTGAGCCACCGAGCCCAAATCAGTGTTCTTATAATGCACTTTGATTGTGGCTTCTGAAATAAAACTTGGACATGAGTTTTTCCTAGAAGACTCTGACCACTCACTCACATTGTAGACTCCTGTTTGCCTGTTCAGGCCTTCAAAACGTAAGTTACTTGGGGTCTTGCACTGTGTCTCTTAGTCTCCTCAGTCTACAAAATTTCCTTGGGATATAATTTTCCTGGGATATTTTATCCCATAGCATTAGTTGATACTTCTGTGTCTAACACTTAGAAACCTTAATCTCACATATATTCATGTCCCTTGATGTTACCTAAAATGCATCCCACTCAAAAAAATGCACTTTAATTTCTCTCATGTTTTATTTATGTGAATGGCACCAACATACCTACAAGTTGTTGAATCCCAAACTTAAGTAGAGTTCCTGGGTTCTGAGAATAATCCTAATTACTAATTATGTTTTAATTATATGTTGAACAAATCATACATTAGAACAGTTTTATATTTCTAGATAATCACAGACTTCAAAATCAGATGTCCAAGAAACTCTAAATATTTCACACATTGATTTACATTTTAAATTGTTACTTTAGAAAGCATGGTAGAATATTTCATTGCATTCGCCTACCTCCTTACATTGAAATTTAGACAATTTTGTCAGGGAAGGTGACATCTATACTATGATAGGATTTTCAGGGTGCATCAGGCTTTCGCAGAAGTAGCTGAGATATCCAACATCCCTTTGAGTACTGGTCATAGTGTGTGGTAATTCTTTGGTTTCTTCAGGTCTAACTTGAGAACAGAAACTCTTCAAAAGACCTGACCATGGACCAATCATCACAGATATATTTATATACTCATTTTCTCTTAAGGCTCATGAAATCTCCCAGAATTTTGGCAATCTATCTAAAATTATCTCAACTCTTTTACTTTTCACTTATTCCACAGTAATCAAGGTAACTTTCTGGCAGTAGCTTGAGTAGTGTCACATCCTTACAATGCTTCTGCCAGATACTATTGCCATGGGACCTGAATCATATTTCTTTAACCTATACTACAAAAACACACCAAACTGTCTTAAGGACACACACTTTTTAAATGAAAAGCCAGAATCAATCATACTAAGGCTATTTATGTGGGGTTTTTTTTTTTTTTTTTTGTTTTTGCTTTTCACTATTTCTTTTCAAAAGCAAAGCAATCTGATAATGAATGAACAGAAAGAAAGGGAAAATTAAGATATTTATATGATATATTTTATATATGATATATAAAAATATACACACACAAACACCTCAAAAAATATCTCATCATACCATATATTGCATTTTACTGTGTATTTTCTGAATTTTCCACTAACTTAGATCTCTGTGAGAACAGAAACTACACATATTTCTTTTGCTTTTACATTCCTAAGTGCCAATGTCAAGATATTGAGGATAAACATATATTTGTTGGTAATATAAATAGATACCTATTATAGGAAAACTTCTCTGTCCTCCTCATATGCAGACACAATTCTCAAGAGTTTTGTAGCAAAATTTCTTACTCATTTGGCCAAATAGAAAGTAGAATTCAGATTAAAGATAAAGAAGGTCATTACACTGATTCAAAAATCTTTGAAAAAATGATCAATTCCTTTATGGTTACATTTTAAAATAAAGCCCTATTCAGAGATCAGATTTAGTTCTGAATAAGAATTTTGAGAAAACTAACAATCAAAAGCACAGTAAGCAACTAGTTTAATATAATTTTTGAGGCCTTCAGCTTATTTTATTGGAGATTTAATTTTTTGAATGTGTTACTGGCCATAAACTAAAGCCAAATACATTTAACTAGCAAAACTTTACAGTTACTTCAGAATTGCTCAATGGAATGTGTTATTACATTTATAAAATAATGCTTTAAATCTGCTAAAGTGAGTGAATTTTTCTTCATAACCAAAAATGTGTTTAAAATTATAAAGAACAACATTTCTTTGAACAAGAAAATTAAGTTGCTAGAGTTAACTATTTAGGAAGTCAATTCACATCATCTTCATTTTCATGAATCAGTTCATGGTTATAATACACTTGAAATCTAAATTCATTAATTCGTATTTTTGGTTAGATATATCCATAATTACCTCCATTAAAGATTTACTGACTTCTCAATTATAATTACTAAATATATACTTTGATGACTGATAAAATGTTTCCTGTAATAGGTGGTAAGCTTTTACTTCATTTATTTGATACATAGTTATTAAATGCTTAGCAACTTCTATGGACTCTTTGGAAAAAGGTGTTGAATGAGATTAAAATCATTACTACACACATTCGTAACATCTGTTTGTCATTTTCTCATCTACCATGATTATAAGTGGTGGAAACTCAACAAAGTTAATTAAAATAGGTTAATACTGGTTGAGACTTTTCTTTTTGTCTCTTCATGGCTTGCTACCTTATTGGGGGTATGGCAATTAAGTTTGTAAACTCATCCTAGAAAAATTGCTACGTATCTCATTGCTGAATGTCACTCTGATCACCTTCGAACTACTAGCCTTGGGAAGTTATGCAATGAGGCCAGCACCTAGTCCACCCATCAAAGTAGTTTTGGAACTCTTTTTTCTAGAATGGCCACCAGAGCCCTCATTTTGAGAATGTCAGAGTTTGAATTAGAGCAATCAGCAACTATTACATTTCTTGTTAAATTTGGCAAGAGTGGAAATGAAATCAGAGACATGTTAGCCTAAGTTTATGGAGATAATGCCATGAAGAAAACAGCAGTGTACAAATGAATTAAATGCTTTCCTGAGGGGAGAGAAAGCATCACTGATGAAGAGCAATCAGGTTTGCCAGGAATGAGCAGAACCAAAGAAAACATTGTAAAAATTTGTCAAATTATGCTTCAAAATCATCAACTGACTGTGGGAAGCATCACAGACCAAATAATCATTGATAGAGAAACAGAAAAATCTTAACTGAAAATCTTGGCATGAGAAAAGTATGCAAAAATAGTCCTGAAGGAGCTCCTATATCATAACAATGAACCAGCTCACACAGCACTGTCTGTGAGAAAGTTTTTAGCCTAAACAAACAACTGTATTGGAATACCCTCCCTACTCACCTGATCTGGCCTGATCTGGCCTTCAGTGATATTTTTCTTTACTTGAAAGCAGAGGAAATATTGAAAAGTAGACAGTTCGATGACATTCAGGACATCAAGGGCAATATGATGACTATTTTGGAAAAGAATTTCAAAATTTCTCTGATGCGTGAACTAGGTGCTGGTGTCAGTGCATAGCTTCCCAAGGGGAGTACTTTAATGGTGACCATAGTAATATTCAACAATGAAATAGGCAGCATGTTTTCTAGAATGAGTTTGTGAACTTAATTGTCAGTAATCATATGTAAACCTCATGATTATATACAGGGATTAGTATATGGCAGATCAAAGTCTATACAAGCACCTTATTTGTTTTTAAATAAACTTTATGGGATCACAACCATGGCTTCTTCTTTATGTATTATCTATGGCAGCTTTTCTGTTATAATTTTGGAGATGAATAGTTATGACAGTGACGATATGGCCAATGAGCCTAAAATATTCACTAACTAGTTCTTTACAAAGTTTGCCAAATCTTACTCTATGAAAATAATTAATTTAAAAAAATGCAAATCCATATGTTCCTGTGTAACAATTTTTCTTACTGTAAGAAGATCAAGAAACGTATATTGTCACACATTTTTTTTAAAAAACAGGACAGGGAAAGACTGCAGGCCTGAAAGAAAGATGGAGTGGGAAGAAGGGTGCTGGCAAGAAATAATTCCAGAAGGAAGAATCTTCAAGAGAAAATAGCAGAGCAAATATAGGCAAGAGACACACAAGAGAAGCAAGCAGGAAGAAGGTTTCATTTGTAAAGATGTAGAAGGATCAGTTTCATAAAAATACTTCAAAATTTAGCTCTTTGTATGTATGTGTGGCCATTTTGCAAAGAAGAAATATATTCTCCCACACACCCAAAATTTGATTAAACATAGAGGCTGATGATACCACACACGAACAAAAAGGTATAGAAAAGAAATTTCTCACATAATGAGGATTATAGGTAAAAGTAGGGCAGTCTCTAAATGTGGTCCAAATTTGATTTGAGGGAGAGAAAGTAAAGGAAATGGGCTTGGATTTTATTGTGACTGTGGAGTGAGACTGGGGTAAGGCATGGTTTGGACTTCTTCCACTAGCATCAAGAGAAGAGTGCATGGGTTATTTTTAGCTTGCCTAGGTGTGGAGCAGAAAGGAAAAAAAGGGTGGATGGCTTCAAAGTCGTGCAGTGAAACATCAAAAATAGAGTCATTTGAAACTTTAGTGTTTTTCAGAAAATCCTACTAGAATTACTAGTATATAAATATGGAGATTTGAGCTTCAGTTTTGTTTAAATAATTGATATTTGATCAAAGCTTTTAGCCACAAGTCCATATGTGAGAAAAATGAGCACAATAATACTGTCTCCTTACCTCATAGAAGTTGTCTGATGTTCAGTAGAAATTTTTGTGAAAGAACACTGACAAATAAAATGTACAGCTAAAAGAAGTGTGCTATTATATGTTATTGTTTTATATTATGTGACTGGGGCTGCTTGTTTTTAATATGCTGAGTGTGAAAACAAAATTCTGGTTATTTGAGTGAACTTTGGGAGATGGATCTAGGTATTTTTAAAAGTAATTGCAAGTCTCTTTTTTGTTTAATTTTAGCAGCAATTTTTCCTGTCAAAAAAAAGTTATTTTGAAATTATTTGTGTATTCATTTCAACTGGGAGAAAGGAAGGCTAGTGCCATAACCTCTGTTTACATTTTGACATTGTTATGACAGGATAAAAATCTTAAACTACTATAAAAGAACTAAATAAAAACACTGTATCAGTTCCATAACTAAAATAGACACTGAAAAAATACTTCACACAAATGTGTTGCTGTTTGTAGGTGGAAACATGATAAATATCTTCTAATTGAAAAATTTTATAGCCATTTCTTGACTTTAATTTATGGCTGAAAGCATGCATTCCAACAACAACCCACTTGACATTTACAAGCTGAGAAAGAACATGCCTTGCTGATTGCTACTGGTTATAAAAATGATAATAATAAGAGTGACTAGAAACTCTGCAACCGAATTTGACCTCCAGGCTCACAAAAATGAAACTAAAAGATTCTTAATAGTAAATAACCACAGAGAATTTTCTGGCACTTGTTAAAAAAACAAACAACAACAACATAAACCTACATATCGTGATGTAAGAGCAAAATACACTAAATCTGAAATCTTTTATAAATTTAACAAAGTCTTATAATGGTATATTTCCAAATATTCATTATATCTCATCTTTTTATTTTCTTTGCCATATAACTAACTAATAGTAATGCCATTTCAGGGGACACGTTTTATATTTAATACTTTTTAATTGCTTCAGTAGAAGCAAAACATGACAATAGTATTAACAGATCTATTATGTTTTTTTTTTTGAGTTGGAGTCTCACTCTGGAACGCAGCATCGACCTGCTGGGCTCCGGCGATCCTTCTGCCTCAGCCTTCCAAGTAGCCTGAATTACAGGCACGCGCTACCATGCCCCGCTAATTTTTTACTTATTGTAGAGATGAGGTCTCGCTGCCCAGGCGGGTCTCGAACCCGCGGGCTCAGGCAATCCACTCACCTCAGCCTCCCAAAGGCGCAGGATTACAGGCTGAGCCACTGAGCCCGGGTATATTATGTATTTTAATTATTAATGAAATCAGTACTTCCAAATAATGTCTTTTTAATAATAAAAACAATTTAAATAGTTTATGTCTGCTAAAGTCTCTGATTAAAACTCACTTATTGACTGTTTTTTATTAACAATTAAAAATTATATTTGATTTTATATTCTTAATAATTATACTTTCATTATAGATATCTAACTTTTCTGGGAATGAATGTAATATAGAACTGTCATAAATACTGGAAAAAAATTAAAGAATGCTAAACATCACCCAAGGAAAACTATTTTAAAAGTTAACAATTTTTAAATTTATTTTTTTTAGCTTCACCACAATTTTTTTTTTCTGTTTGCACACTAATGGAAAATAAGTTGTAAAAGTACTAATACTAGAAATATATTCTAATGTGCAATATCATCTTACTCATTATCAATATTTGTGAATAAGTTTGTTTTTCACCATTTAACCAGAAAAGTCAAATGTATTCATAATTTCTTCTGGTAATATTGCAGGAAAAAGCATAAAAAGCATGAATTTATCTTGTTTTTAGATATAGAAATAAATTTATCATAATCTTAAAACCAAGTCAACATGCTTTTACTTAGCATATAGGAATAAACAAATAAAATGTCACTGCCTGTGATTTTCTGTGTTTATTCCAGGTACAGAAATGCAATATATCAGTTTCTCATCATTCGCTCTGTAATATAGATAATACATTTGAGTGTGAGTGATGGAAGTCGCTTCTGTTGTCTCTCATATAGAGATAGCATATTTCTAAAACAAGGTAAGATTCTAAAAAGATTTTGACTTAATACTTCATAGTCACACAACATATCTCTTTAGTTGACAACATTCATCTCCATGCTTTGTAAATTTATGAATAAACTAATATAAGGTTTAAAAAAAGTCTATTCCAAAGGGAGTAGAACATGAACAGAATGTATTAAAAAGGAGGTGGAGTTCTAGGAGCTTTTACAATCTGTGCAACATGAATATTCATTACAGCTTATACTTTACAAGCCATTGACTCTATAACTGTTGCAGCAATAATGAGATTATATAGGACTATTGCTATAACCGATGTTAAAAGATTTGGTATTGGAAAACTTCATCTGTCATTTTACATCTCAATTTAAATAACTATAAGTATACTAGCAATTCACAGATGACCTTTGAGTATATTTTATTAAGTCTCAATGATTTATGCTTGTCTATATGTATTATTCACCTAACACGATTGTTTGTTAACAAGTGATTCAAAGTGGGCTATCCATTTTATTCTTTTGTGTTTTACAATTTGTAATCCACTTACGTAGTTGGCTACACTAGACACCATGAGTGCAAAAATAAGTTAGATGAATATGATTACTTTTGCATAACATTTACAGTATTGAGGCGAATATAAGTGAGTTTAAAAAAATTATCTGAATGAACTAAATTCTATGTTATGGGAATTACACGATTGATTGAAAACAATGGATACTGTCTCCGGCTATACCACCTGGAATCTCATCTGAAAACAGTGAATACCGAAAATAGGCTGTAACAGAGTTACTGAGCACAACATACTGCCACTAGACCTTTGTGTCCTTGGCAGGCATTGTTAATTCATCACAACATTATGCTAAGATACCAGGCATGACCTTATGACTTTCATCACAACAATCCATGTCGTTTCTGCCCATCACAAGGAATTTTCTGGCAATTCTGTTAGGCTATCTAAATTATGGCTAAATATTTTTACCCAAAGTCAACAAAAATTTAAACAAATTCATTTTCATTTTGGGAATACAGTGTCTATCTGCAATTTGACCTAAATTTCAAGTCATATTGCCTTTCACTAGCTGAGACTACTATTCCATTCATGCAATTTAATCTTTTTAAACTCACTTTTCTTCATGTATAAAATGAGGATAAGAATAATACCCATATAATAGTGTTGTGAGAAATAAATAAAATATAGTCTGTACTACAAGTACAAAGTCTGGCTCATAGTAAGTATATTCTATCAAAGGCACTTTTTTAAGACTACAAGTTGAGTTTAAAATATGTATAGTTGGATAGATACAGAAATAATTATATGTATATAAATGTGTTAGTACATACATGCATTTTATTGAGTTCCATTTTCTGGGAGGTCAAGAAGCAGCAATACTCCAAGAGTATTAAGCATACTCAGTGCCCAGATTTGGTTACTCTCTCTCTCTTATTCTCTCTCTCTTTTTTTTTTTTTTGAACCAGGATTTATTAAGAGGAGAGAAAAGCTCCCAAAGTGGGAGGGGACCCGAGGGGATTGCCCCAGAGGTGTTTTCTAAAGACAATTTTCTAGCAAAAGAGCAAGGCTTATTAAAGACATGGTTGATTCTAAGCCTTGGGCAAGAAAAATACAAGTTAAGAGTGACATACCATGTAGTGTCAGAAAGAAAGAAAGTGATGAGTAAAGCTGAAACAATTTCAGCAATAAATAGCAGTACTAGATTATAAATCATCATCATAAGTTCAATAAACATGAATTCATATAGATATAGATAGCTGATAGATAGATAGATAGATAGATAGATAGATAGATAGATAGATAGATAGACAACAAAACTTCCTTTTGAAAGAATGTCAAATAATTTTTGTCTTTATATATTTTATTTTAAACATTGTGGGGTACAATTCAGGATAAGGAATACAAGTAGTCGTCGTAGAAGTAAAGTTTGTGCCTCCCTTTTCTCCCACCTTTGCCTAGTTTTACATCAGTACTCTTTTTGATGTTATGTGTTCCCCCACTCTGGCAGTATCCCACTATTGCTAATCCCTTTCTTATAGTATTACAGTAAATGTTAAAGATCCACTTATGAGTGAGAACATGTGGTACTCTGTTCTGAGATAGATCACTAAGGATTATAGTCTCTATATCCATCCAAGTTGTTGTGAAGTTCATACTTTTGTTTTTCTTTATGATTATGTAATATTCTATCCTGTATATGTACCACTTTTTTTTTTATACAGTCTAGTTTCTATGGGCAGCACAGTTGGTACCATGTTTTTGCTATTGTGAGTATTGCTGCAATAAACAGCATGTGCAGGTATCCTGTAGGTAGCATAATTTGAGTTCCTCTGGGTATATTCTCAGTAGGGTAATTGCTGTATCATATGGAAAGTCAATTTCTAGATCTTTTAGAAATCGCCACACTGTTTTCCAGATAAGTAGAACTAGTTTGCATTTCCACCATCAGTGTAGAAGCGTTCCCTTTTCCTCACATCCTCGCCAGCATCTGTTGTTTGTTTTATTAACGATGGCCATTCTTACTGGGATTAGGTGGTACCTCAATGTGGTTTTGATTTGCATTTCTCTGATGATTAGTGAACCTGAGCACTTTTTCATGCATCTGCTGGTTGCCTGTATATCTTCTTTAGAGAAGTGCTCATTCATGTCTTTTGCCTACGTTTTAATTTTTTTTTTTTTTAATCTCACTTCTGGCACAATTGAGTTCCTAGTAACTCCTGTATGTGGGTAGATATATAGCTGGCAAACGTTTCCATTCTGTGGGCTGTCTCACTGCTCTCTTGATGGTTGCTTTTGCTTTATGGAAGCTTTTGAGTTTAATGAGGTCCCACTTGTCTATCTTATATTTTATGGCATGGACATCTGGGGTTTTGACCAGAAATTGGTTGCCTACTCCAATTTCTGTAGAGGTGTCTCCTGCATTTTCTAAGATTCCTACAGTTTGAGTTTTATATTTATGTCTTTGATCCATTTAGAGTTGATTTTTGTGTATGGGATAGGTAGGAGTCCTGTTTCAATCTTCTGCATATGGTCAGACACTTTTCCCAGTAACATTTACTGAATAGGTAGGTTCTCTTCTCCCCAGTGGTTGTTGGTGGAGGCTTTGTTGAAGATGAGTTAGTTGAGAAATTGAGGTTTTGCTTCTGGAATCTCTATCTTGTTCCTTTGGTTCATATACCTGTTCTTGTACCAATACCAGGCTGTTTTGATTAATGTAGCCTTATAGTAAAGTCTAAAATCTGGAAGAGTGGTGCCTCCCACTTTGTTTCTTTTGTTAAGAATTGTTTTGGCTATTCGTGGTCATTTATGCTCCATGTAAATTTCTGTATTGCCATTTCCAGATCTGAGAAGAATGATGTTGGTAACATAATGGGTATTGCATTGAATCTGCAGATTGCCTTTGGTAGGATGGACATCTTAACAATGTTGATTCTTCTAATCCATGAGCATGGAATAATTTTCCATTTGTTTTTGTGTTCTTGGATTTCCTTGAGCAGTGTTTTGTAGTTTTCATTATAAAAAGTCTTTTATTTCTCTGGTTAGGAAGATGCCAAGATATTTCTTTTCTTTTCTTTCTTTCTTTTATTTTTTTTTGTGACTATTGTGAATGAGATAGTGCTTTTTACTTTGTTATCTGTCTGTTGGTGGTATATAAGAATGTGACTGCCTTTTGCATATTTATTTTGGACCCCGAGACTTTACCACAGGCCTTTATCAGTACAAGAAGGTTTTTGACAGATTCTCTTGGATTTTTAAGGCATCGGATCATATTGTCACCAAAGAGAGATAGTTTCTTCTTTTCTGATTTAAATACCATTGATTTCTTCCTTTTATCTAATTGCTCTGGTTAGGACTTCCAACACAATATTGAACAGAAGGAATGAGAGTGGACAGCCTTGTTTTGTTCCAGTTTTCAGGGGAAGTGCTTCTACTTTCTGTCCATTTAGCAACATGTTGGTTGTGGATTTATCATAAATGGCACTTATTCTTTTGAGGTATGGTCCTTCTATGCCTTGGTGTTTGAGGGTGTTTTATCAAAAAGGAAGCTGGATTTTATTGGAAACTTTTTCTGCATGTAATGATATAATCTTGTGGTTCTTTTATCTTTTGGTGTATTTAATTACATTTATGGTCTTGCAGATGTTGAACCAACCCTGCAGCCCAGGGATGAGCATACTTGGCCATGGTGGATGATTTTTGAGATGTGTTGTTGAACCCAATATGCTAGAACCTTGCTGAGAATTTTTGCATCTATGTTCATTAAGGATATTGGCCTGTAGTTCTCTTTTTTTGTTGTTGGATCTTTACCTGGTTTGAATATCAATGTTATGTTAGCTTCATAAAATGATATGGGGAGAATTCTGTCTTTCTCAATTTCCTGGAATACTTTCACTGGGTTGGTATCAGCTCCTCCTTGTATGTTTTGCAGAATTTCACTGGAAAGCAATCTGGTCCAGGGCCGTTTTTGATAGGTAGTTTTCTTATGACAGAGTCAAATTCTTGGGTTTTTATTGGTCTATTTAGTGCCAGTGTGTTCTTGTTTCAACCTTAGGAGGTTGTGTGTTGTCAGAAAATCCTCCATTTCATTTAGGTTATCAAGTTTGTTTCCACACAGGTGTGCATAGTAGTCTCTGATAATCTTTTGTGTTTCCTTGGGGTCAGTTTGGATTTGATCTTTTGCATCTCTAATTGTGTTTCTTTAGGATTTTTCTCTCTTTTTCTTGGTCATTCTGGCAAGCAGTTCATTAATCTTGTTCATTCTTTCAAAGAACCAGGTTTCTGTTTTGTTGATTTTTTTCTGTGATATTTTTGCCTTCTATGTCCTGTATTTGGGCTTTTACTTTGTTGATCTGGATTCTTCTGCTAAAGTTAGCAGCTTTACCAGCTGCTTGTCTTACCAGCTCCCTTAGATGGTTTGTTAGGCTGTTAACTTGTGATCTTTCCATTTTTTGATGGGTGTTCATAGAGATATAAATTCTCCTCATAGAACTGCCTTCAAGGTATCTCAGATGGTTTGGTAAGATGTTTCTTCATCTTCATTTGCTTCCAGGAATATTTTAAATTCAGTTTTGATTTCTGTGTTGACTCAGGAATCATTCAGCATCATGCTGTTTAGTGTCCTTATCTTTGTGGTTTGGGGGAATTTTTTGGTATTGATATTTATTTTTATTTCACTGTGGTCTGAGAAGGTGCATATTTCGATCTTATGAAATTTGTTTATGCTTGATATATGGCTGAGGATGTAATCGATACTGGAGTATGATGGTGATGAGTAGAATGCATATTCTGTGGTTTTGGGGTGAAGTGTTCTACAGGTATCTATTAAGTCCATTTGGTAATGTGTCAGGTTGAGGTTCATTATTTCCTGTTGATTTTTTGCCTCAATTATCTATCTAGGGTTGTTAGTGGGATATTTAAGGCTCCAGTTATAATAGTGTTATAGTCAATATCTTTATTAGTTTACTTTGTAGTTTCTTTATAAATGCTGGTGCTCCTGTGTTGAGTGCATATATATTTAGGATGGATATTTCTTGTTGATGGATTGAATCTTTTATCATTATGTAGTGTCCCTTTGTATTTTTTAAATTTTTGATAGCTTAAAGGTTGTTTTGTCTGACATTAAGACTGTGACTTCTGCCTTCTTTGTGATCCACTCACCTGGAAATTCCTTTTCCATCCTCTGACTTTGTGTCTCTGTGCATTCCTTATGGTTAGATGTTAGATGAGTTTCCCAGATATAGCAAACATTGGGTCATGGTTTTTTATCCAGTTTGCCATTCTGTGTCTTTTCAGTTGGGCATTTAGTTCATTCACATTCAGGAATAATTATTGAAATGTGATTGTTTATTACCATAATGAGGTTCTTATAAAGTTTTTTCTGTTTTCTTCCAAGTTTTGAGTTGATGTATGTGTGTTTTCAAGTTTGCAGTTACAATGTATTCTCTGTTGATATTGTGTTCTTCTGTTCTTTGGGAAGTTGAGGCCATTCCTTTTTTTTCTTTCTTCTGTGCTTAATACCTTTTTAAGTATCTCCTATAGAGCTGGTCTGGAAGCTGCATAATCTCTTAGGATTGGACGTCCGGGAAGAATTTTAATTCTCCATCACTGATGAAGCTGAGCCTGGCTTGGTAGGGAATTCTTGGTAGAAATTGTTTATCTTTGAGGACTTTGAATATTTGACTCCACTCCCTTCTAGCTTGTAGTGTTTCTGCTGATAGGCCTGCTACTATTCTGATTGGTTTTCCCAGGTAGGCAGCAGTCTGACCTTTCTCTCTTGCTGCCTTTAGAAATTTTTTTTTTTTGTACCTACTTTGTGTAGGCAAATTACTGTTTTTCTATGTGTTGGTCTTCTCATTTAATGTCTTGCTCAGGTGTAGGTTTGGCCACTGAATATAATAACACTTCTCTTGGAGGTTTTGTTCTTTCTTTCTGAATTTTCTTTCTGTTTTTTAAAGATCAGGTTAATTCCATGTTTTCTTCTTCAAATTCTGAGATTCTTTCTTCTGCTTGATTTATTCTGCTTCTTATGCTCATCATCCTGGTATTTATTTCCTGAATGAAATTTTTTTTGTGACCAAAATCTCTGTGACAAGTTCTTTCAGTATTGAATCTTTTCTTTCTTGAATTTCATTCATTCTTCTCATCCATTCCCTAATCCCTGTTGTATTCTAGAGCCATTCATTGGTGAGTTCCATTTTTTGTGCTCTGAGGTCTGATTTTTCAGGCACTTTCTCTTTGTTGCACTAGGAATTACCTGTGTTCTTCTGTTTATTTTTCTCTCTTTTCTCTTTAGTTCCATTGTTCAGTGGCAGTGAGAGAGGCTTTCACTTCTGATGTTTGCTCAGCCCTCTTTCTTCCTGTCAGGTCTCTGAATTTGTCCCATTTTGAAACAGGGTGTAGGTGGGAAATTTTTCTGTCTCTTGCAGTTTTGAGAGTTGAATAAGGTGGCGAATGGGGAGCTAAGATTCACAAACTACTTGCAAATCACTATATTCATTGATTATGGTATGCGTTCCCTGAGACCCACTCCCCACCACCACTCTATATGATGATGCAATGGGTATATGTTTGTGTGCCCCCTGAGTCCAAGATACAGTTGAATGTCAAATAATTTACATAGATACTCCCCTCCCATGAGTTGGATCTTTTTCTTCTCCTTACTTGTGGGCAGGCAACATTTTGTGAATAACTCACAAAGAATAAATTATGAGTAAGAAAAATTGTAAATTCACAGTGCCAAAATCTGGCTAAGTCTATCTTAACAGACTGATGAATGTCAACATCACCATTGTTGTCATGTGGACATCAAATCCCTGTAATGTTTAGTTTGAGGGTTGGTTCACCCAAATCTCGTGTTGAAATTTGATCTCAGTGTTGAAGATCAGGCCTAATGGGAGATATTTTGGTCATGTGGGAAAATCCCTCATGAATAGATTAATCTTCCTTGGGTTGGAGAAACAATTGAGTTTTCCCTTTATACTCTCCTGGGAGGGCTGTTTTTTTAAAAGAGACTACACCTCCCAAGTCTGTCTCTTGCTTTCTTTCTCACCACATGATTCCTACATACACTGGCTCCTCTTTTCTCCATGACTGAAGCAGTATAAGGTTGTTACCAGATGCAAATGCTGGCACCATGCATCTTGTATACCAGCATAACTGTGAGCCATATAAACCTCTTTTTTTTTTTTTTACAAATTACCAGCCTCAGGTATTTCTTTATAGCAATAAAAATACACTGAAGAGCACAGTAAAATGATGTACTGAATACACGTAAAACTGTGATATTCTACCCAAATCCTGTAACATCAGCCTATTGAGTTAAAAACTCAGTTAAATAAAATTTAGGGATATTTTACAAAGCGCTGCCTTCCACACCTCAAATTGTCAAGGTAACAAGAAAAAAAGAAGTGAATGTATAACTATCTGAGATAGAGGAGACTAAAACCACAAGAGCCAAAGGCAATGTGATATCCTTTATCAAATAACAAAACAGGAGAAGGATATTAATGAGCAAACAAGAGAAATCCAAATAAGACCTATGTATTAGTTTTGTTGCCTAGATTTTAAAAAATATACCATGGTAATGAAGATGTTGATGGGAAAAACTGGGTATATGACACACGGGACATTCTGTACTATCTTTGTAAATAAACTACAATACAAACAATTTCAAAATACAAATTTCTTTAGAAATAACACATGTAAGTCAGAGAAAACAAATGCATATTGTATGATTTTATTTACATTAAATTTTAGAAAATGCAAATTAATCTAAAAAGACAGAAATTAGATCAGTGGTTACTCATGGTCAGGAGTGGCAGAGGGGATGAAATGCAGAAAAACACAGAAATTATTTGGGGTTTCCAAGTTGTACCTTGTAGATGATGATTTATTACACTGCCAAAATCCTTTAAATCTATATTTTACATGAATGCAGATTGTTGTACAAGAGGAACTCAAAAAAGCCTGGAATTGATTTATTTAAAAATAGTGTATTTATTCTTACATGTTTACACTACAGTCATTTTCACAGTAAACTCTGTTCGAATACACCTGTCGGTTTGCTTTTTCCTCTACTTGAACTTGTCAATTTTGATGCCGTTTAGTGCTTCTGGTGTTTTTTTGTTTGTTTGTTTCACCTCTTTCTCATCAGCAAAACCTTTCCCTTTGGGAACTTTTTTCATGCAGAGAAACCAACAAAAACGGTGCTTGGTGTGGGATTGAGTGAATAGGAAGCATGAGACACAGGGATCATGCAGTTTTTCATCAAAAACTGCTGAATTTTCAGCCCAGTGTGGGCAGATGCGCTTGTATATCACCCATCATGAAATGAACAAACACGTTGAAAGAACTTCCCCCCCAAAATCACTGAAACCCAAAAATGCTAGCCTGTACTACAAGGAACATACCCTCCAAAAAATAATTCTGTTTTGTTTTTGTTTTTTGTTTTTTGATTTTTTTGGTCATGGAGGGTCTCCCCTCATATATAACTAATTCTTCAGTATATTTTATTTAAAATTTAAAAATAGAATATTAAAAACTTTTTCTAAGACATTTTTAAGATTACATTCCTAATGTCTATTATTTCCTAATTTTTTTACTAGGAAAAAATGTTAACATTTTAACAAGTTGTCAGAGTTCTGTCTGTTTGTTTATATACACATAAGTATATATACCCACACATAATATTTGTTTTAAAAAATCAGATTTCAAAAATATTTTCATTTTATTTTTTACATTATATTGCAGTTGACCCTTGAATAGTATAGGTGTTAGAAGAACAAACCACCAGCACAGTGAAAATGTATGTATAACTTTTGACTCTTCAAAATTTAAAAACTGTTCACTTCAAGTCTTACCAATAACATAAAAGTTTTATTAACACATAGACTAGTGTCCACATATATGCTATGCATTTGTGACATACCTTTTCTTAATTTTTTGTATAATTCTAGGCTATGAAGTTTGTCTACAAGTTTTTCTTCAAATTACTGCAAATCTTCAAAAAAAACTTTCTAATATATTTTTTAAAAAGAATCTATGGTCTGGGCTCGGTGGCTCAACCTGTAATCCCATGCCTTTGGGAGACTGAGGTGAGTGGATTGCCTGAGCCCGCGTGTTCAAGACCCGCCTGGGCAGCGAGATCTCATCTCTACAATAAATCAAAGAAATCAGCCAGGCATGGTAGCGCATGCCTGTAATTCTGGCTACTTGGAAGGCTGAGGCAGAAGGGTGGCTGGAGCCCAGTATGTTGAGGCTGCGGTGGCTGAGAGCGGCCACTACACTACACTCCAGTCTGGGTGACAGAGTGAGACTCTAACTCAAAAAAAAAAAGAATCTATGGGCTTGGCTTAGTGGCTCAGCTTGTCATCCCAGCATTTTGAAAGACCAAGGTGAGTGAATTGCCTGAGTCCGCTGGTTCGAGACCAGCCTGGACAACTTGGTGAGACCTCGTCTCAACAATAAATAAAAAATTAGCCAGGTGTGGTAGTGCGTTCCTGTAGTTTCAGCTACTTGGAAGACTGAGGCAGAAAGATCATCAGAACCCAGGAAGATAACACTGGGTTGGTCATGAGTGTGCCACTGCACTTCAGCCTGGGCAACAGAGTGAGAATTCAATTCAAAAAAAAAAAAAGAGAGAGAAGAGAATCTCCATATAAGTGGACTCAACATCATTCAAACGTGTTTTGTTCAAGTGTCAACTGAATTTTGTGACATACTTTAGCACCAAATCTTACAATTCTATTAATTTAGTGATATTTTATTTTATTAATGCACCATAACTTATCCATTCTCCTCTTTAAAGGACGTTAGATTGTTTTAGATTTTAACTATTACAAACAATACTGTGATTATTTTTCTAACTGGTTTCACAAAGTAAATTCCTAATAATTATAGTAGTAAATGTTTAATGATAAATCACTGTAAACTGTCTATTAAAGATTTTATGCTGTTTATTCCTTAATCCTTAAAAACATGAAATTAAAAACTATGAGATAGACAATATTAACACCATTTAAAAAATTTAGGACACAGAATATATAGTATAAGAGACTAAATTTCTGAAAATGATGGCTTGAGTTGATCTTGAGAAGTTCTGATACAGGCTCTGAAACTGTAGCTCCTATATATCGTGTCCCTTAAATTTAAATAAGTGAAACTGTAGTTCTGAATAAAGCATATATGTGTTTATAGATGCATGAATGTGTATATTGTGCCAACTTTCCCATATATAGAAGGTTTATTAATAATACGTGTGGGACCCCCAAATACAGAATTGAAGGATGAGCCCCTTGTAGCAAAGGCTTCCCGCACTAGGTAAGTGTTCTATGAGCACATCAGCATCTTTTATTGTGAGAGGCATCTTTTGTGAGAGGCATTTCTTTTTTATAGTGATGTGGAATACAAATAAAGATTAATTGCACAAGTAGGCTGCATGGAGGTGACGTTTGGGCCTCCAACTGGCCCTAACTTCCTCTGGTTTGGGATCAGGTACTCTTTGTGTCATTACATGTCTCCTCCTTCCCTCGCTTCTTCCCCTGGTAGTGTCCAACAACTGCCAATTCCTCCTTCATGCTATTTTGGTTAATGTTCAGGTCCCACTATGAGTGAGAACATATAGCATTCAGTTCTTTGTAACAGATTGCTAAGTAGGATCGTCTCCAACTCTATCCAATTTTCTGCAAACTCCATCTTTTGTTCTTTATGACTATGTAATACTCCATCATGTACATGAGCTGAAAGGAAAAAAAAAACCCTGTTGAAAAGTAATCAAAGAACATGAATGACACTTTTCAAAAGAAGATATACAAGTAGCCAACAGATACATGAAAAAAATGCTCAACCTCATTAATCATCAGAGGAAGCAAATAAAAAGTACAATGAAGTACAATGTAACCTCAGTAAGGATGGCCATCATTAATAAATCAAACATCATTAATAAATCAGAAAACCACATGTGTGTGGAGAAAAGGGAACACTTTTATACTGTTGGTAGGAGTGCAGGCTAGTTGAAACTTCATGAAAGCAATATGGTGATTCGCAAAAGAGTTAAAAATTGACCTTCCAAATGATCCAGCAGTCCTTCTCCTGGGAATGTATCTGGAAGAATATAAATTGTTCTACCAAAGTGATACCTGCACAAGCATATTTATAGTTGCACTATTCCCAATGGCAAAAATATGGATTTAATCATACTGTTCGTTGAGAGTGGACTGGATAAAGAAAATGGAAAAATCAACTTGATAAGTGTATTGTATCAATCAGAGAGTATTTTGAAGATGACTGGAGATTAAACATGCAAGAATAAATACACAAATTTTTATAAGTAAATCCCAGTCTTATTTTTTATTAACCATACAGACGAATACAGTTTGTAACATATCTAATTGATATTTTATATTTATTTAGTGTATTTATAGGTTATCATAAGCTGTTTACATAATTCCTAAAATTTTTATTGAGTTGTTCACTGTTTTATTATTTATTTATGTATTAAATATTTTATATTGAAGGTATAATATTTTTGTGCCTGGTATCTATTGCAAATGTTTTTCTCTAATGTTTCATTTGTCTTTTAAGCATATTTACAGTTTTTTTTGGCAATAAATAAATATCTGCCTTCTCTCTACTTTTGCTTATCAAAATTATACTGAAAATTAAGCTTCAATTCAGAATTTAATTGCCTATAAAGTATCTTATTCTCCATAGCAAAATTTAATCTCATTCTACATTGAAATTTAATAGTTTATTACAACTTTTACTACCATTATTTGATTCCTTTATATAATTTTTAAACAATCTAAACTTTTCTTAAATTCCTCCACGAGAGGGACTATCAGTGTTAATTGACCTTTCTGTATAATATATTTTGCTTTCAAGATGCTATGAAATAATTAGCAATCAAACTACAATATAATTATGAACTCAATAACAATAAGATAAAAATTTTAAATAACATGTAAGGTGTAATTTACCAAAAATGTATTATTATTGTACTTTTTGAAATTAATTGAATCAATTAAGATTGTAGTGAACAAATGTAGAGAACATTTTCATGTCAGAAAAATTAGAAGAAAATTTATAAAGAACTCTTACAGTGGAAAAGAAGAATACTCACTGCTCATCTACACACATTCCTTAAAAAAAAAGTTCAGACAGATGCAAATTCTTCTGACAAAGAACTATCAAAAATGAGACCTTAAATCCAAATGGTATTAATCAGTAGACAATTTCTACTGACATAGAACAGGTAAAATGGTTTCAAAAATGAACAAATATTGCATTTCTGAACACATAATATCTCTGTATGTAGTATGGAAACATTAGCACTTGCCAAAGAATATAAATTTGTGAAACTTCCATGAAAGGGTATGTACTTTTTTTCCTTCCCAAAAAGACAATATGGTAAAATAATAAAGATATGGCAAATATAAACTGTATACATTGAAAAAAACTCTGTGTAAGTAGACCATGTGTGTTTTGCCAACTAGCATATTTAGTTATTATACAAACATTTTGAAATTGATATATGTATCTTCCAGTGGTTATTTTCTAATATTATACTTTTCTCTGAAAATTATATCAGATGTTGATAGTCACAACAATACTAGTCTTAAGATTTATTTTTGTCTACTGAGGAGAGTATAATCATATAACAAGTGTATAAGCGTATAAAATTGATGTTTAAATGAATGCTCAATACATGCTAAAATATAATTTATTGTCAAATATTCCTTAATATATTAGTTTCAGGAGTTTAGAAAAGAGCTCCCTTTAGGCTTGAGATTTTAGAGCAAGAGGAATTGAGATAGGCCACTCCACGGAGAAGAGGAGCAGAAAGTGATTAATTAGTGGACAGGATCATCTGCGTGTAAAGCAACAAAATGTAAAAAGTGAATGGATGTAATAGACTTCCTCGAATGTAGAACATTATTTATATAAGATAAGCTGTGAAAAATTGTACAGGAAAAATAATTATTTCTGTTACTACCACATATGATTGTTATTGCTTTAGGATACACGTGTTTTTGTGATTATAAATTTATTTGAAACTTTAAAAGTGTGTGAAAGATGTTTAAGAATATTTATTTTAGGGAAAATTGCATGAAAGAATTTAAATAGATTGGGCAAAGCCATATAATTTATAAAAGTTTTAGATAATACTGATGCTCAGCTCTTCAGTCACATGATTTTTGTGAGCCAGAAAACTGGATCGAGTTCAGGTAAGAAAAAGATGTAAACATCAGATTTGGTCATTTTGATTTTGTTCTGTGTGAAGTTAGAAACCATTGTTTTAGAACAATCAGCCTGTATTGTATGAAAGTATTTGGAGAGAATTTGGGAGTTTGGAGACATAAAAGTCACTGTATCAGTACTTCCATATTTCCTGCAACATTGTTAAAAATAGCCAAGATACAGAAGCAACCTAAATTTCTGTCAACAGATGGAAGGACAGAGGAAATGTGGTAAATATATGGAATATTTTTCAGCCTTGAAAAAGGTAATCTTGCCATTTGCAACAAAATTGATTATTCTGAAAGATATTATGCTAAGTGAAAGAAGGCGGATACAGAAAGAAAATACTGCATGATCTCACTTATACAGGCAAACTTACAGAAGCAGAGATTACCATATGGTTGCTAGCGTGAGTGAAGAAGGAGGTGAGAGATGCTGGTCAAAAGACAAAACTTTTAGGTGTGTAAGTTCTGACGCTTTAAAATACAGCAAGTGAACTATGGTTAAAAATACTTTGATGTGTACTTGAAATTTGACAAGAAAAAAAAAAGAAAAAGAAAATAATTAGTATCCAAGTGAGCTGATAGACAAGTTATTCAGCTTGATTGTGATAATCACTTCATAATGTGTAAACATATCAAAATATCAAGTTGTACACCTTAAATAAATACAATTCCTGCTTGTCGTTATACTTCAATAAAACCAAGGGGGGAGTTATAAATAGGAGTATTTGGGAAAAAATAAAAAGGCAAGTTGTCAGAATGTTGAACACAAGTAATTATTGGGAAATAATTTTTGGTTGAAAGAGAGGACTGTAAGTGATACAAAACTTGAATGACATGAAGAATTGTAATTAACAGAAATATATCCGTCAAGAAGATGAAAAGACTTACAAACGTCTAGCCATATTTTTGGAAGTTTGTGTGAGCTCCGCAGATGGCTCCTGATAGGCACAACTGTTTTCTCCAGGGCATAGTTGCACATGTGGAGATGAGTCTAGACATGGAAAATAACATTTAAAAATATCCAGTAGACCATTATGAACCTAATTTTAGAAAGATAATTATACTTGACAAAGTAGCAGCAGCTGCATGGTGAGCTAAGGTGAAAAAATTGAGGAATAGAAAAAAGTGCATTTAGGACATGCCAAAGCAAAATTCCAACGTGAGGCATCTTTTTGGACACCTGGGCACAAGGTCTTCAGAGATGAATCACAGGTTGTGTCACAAAGGTCTATGCCGTTACCTGTGCTTCTCTACTCACCTGTAAACATAATTTCTCCTACCTCTGTGGTGCTGTTTTTGCAAAACAAGCCTGAACTCTAAGGCAGCCAAATATAGTTTCTCTAAGTACTTTTGCATTTTACTTTTAGTATTTTATGATTGATCATCGTTTATTGGTCAAGAATACTGAGAAAAGAGAAGAAGTGTAAAAAGATTTTTCAAATATTAAAAATTATCTAAAAATACTTTTCAAGTTCTTTTTACAATGTCAAAACTAAGAATAAATTATTTCTGTGACATATATTAAATTGCTCTGCTTTCTTAAGCAAAAAATAGCAAAATGTATAAAATTTTGCTGATGATTCAATGTTATCAACATATTTTTGTCCTGACAAATATAGTAAGCTCTCCTACCTTCTCTGTCAATGTTACACTATCAATGATAAACTGTCACTTTGCTACTAGTGGTCCTGGCTCTAAAATCCCTATCATATTCTAATTTATTATTCTTTTTTTCCTCTAAGGAAATTGGTAAACAATGGTGATAAAAGTTATGTACTGAATTATTAACAATATTTACTGTAATGAAAGTATTAGGAGTAAGTCACAACTGACTCTTCTAAAATACAGTCTGATGTTTTTATGTTCAAAGGAATAAAAACTCATTATGCAGTGAAAAGTTTTCTGTCAACAAGAAAGATTTTGTTTTTAAATATTTTCAAAATTTAAGCAAAAATGATTAGATTAAGGAGCAATATAAATTAAAATTAAGTAATCCAGTTTTTTGCATTCAATTGTTCTTCTGGTGTTCATTACCTATGTAGATATTGAGATAAATATATTAAAAAAGAATTTACTTTAAATTCCACTTTAAACCTGAGAAATAATTTTAATATATATTTTGTGGTTTTAAAAAGAGGTGCATTTATTTTGGTGGATTATTAACCAGATCAGAAGACATACTAATCTTTGTTTTAATTATCCAAGCTGTAACAAAGCAAGCCATTTTGAACAAAAATTATGACACTTCAAGTCAACTGGTGACTTTTTATTAAGGATAAAGGTAAGAAAGACAACTTCAAATGGTCACTAGAGTCCTGACATTATAAACCCACATCTATTATAGACACCATAACAACTACAACAACACAAGATATAGTCTTTATTAATGAAATACGAACATAGTGAATAGGGATTCAATTATATGTAATACAAAATGCATTCACTATGTGAAAAATACTGTTTATACAATAGTGAGTACCAAACATGCATTAAACATAGCTTCTTATATAAAATAGGATAAATGATTGAATACACAGATACTAAAATGTGGCATGAAGATGATATATGCCAAAAGAGAAGTACAGTACAAATAAAGTGTCACAGGAATAGAAAGAGTGAGAGATATAGAAACACCAGGACAATAGTTCTCAATCAGAGACTACTTTGTACACAAACGTCCTTACACACACACACACACACACACACACACACACACTGGACATTTAGCAACGTCTGGAGACATTTGAGGTATTCACCACTAGGAAAGCCATAGTATGCAGCAGGTAGAATTCAGAGATGCTGTTAAGCATCCTATGATGCCCAAGATAGTTATTACAACAAAACATTATTTGACTCAGGACACAAATAGTTTCAAGTCTGACAATCCCTCCTTATAAATAGTTCCAAGCTTAAAAGCCCCTGTAGGATTTATGAAAAGCTTCCCGAAAGAGGACATATTTGAGTTTACCATTGAGAAATACAGTAGTGCCTTCCTATTCAGTGTTGCACCTTTCATGGTTTCGGTTATCCATGGTCAACTGCAATCTGAAAATGTTAAAAGGAAAATTCCAGAAATACACAATTTGTAAGTTTTAAATTGCCTAAGGTTCTGAGTAGGGAGATGAACTACAGGTTTACTAATCTTATTGCTAAAAAGTAAATATAAACACATTTATCTTTGTAATTTGCATCTAATGTCAATTTAGATCATTGAAATAGAGTCAATAGAAATCTAGAAGATAGATCTTTCAACTGGTCAAACATTTTTAATAAAGCTCATCTATAACACACAGCTTGTGAGGCTTGTTTAGATGTCTCTCTTAGTACCCACTCTCTCACTGACTTGGGTAAATAGACTCAACCGTTCACCCAAGTTACTTTTCTCACGACTCCTTGGTTTCCTTCATCAAGGAGAAAAATGATGAATCTACAGGGTGTCTTTGTGAAACCCTTTAGTGTCTGTTATCACATCGACTTCCCCTCCCTTCTCAGCATCCCAGGGATACATTAATGATTCATTTAGCAGATAAATGCATGCTCTTTACTAACCCTGTCAGCTCCTGGAGAGCCTTCACTGTTAGTCTTACCAACACTACTCAGAAAAATTTTTTCAGATTTATTTCTACTAAATATCATTTGATATAACAAGATCATTGCTAAAAAAGCAAATGATCTAGGTTTCTTTATAGCATATCTAGCCTGCTATGTGGGAAGCTCCCTCAAATCTTACACCCATTCTTAACCCCATTTACACATGCCACAGAGCTCTTAAGAAAACACTTTCTATGTCAGATCACTTTCTTCTCTTCCGCAAATGAACAGCAGCAAAAATCGTGTTAGTTTTGGCTACTTTCTTTGTATATACAATCTGGCATTTACACATTTACACTATTCAATACAAAACCAAATATAGTTGTATTTTACTTGCCCACCACTGACTTCCTCAAGTAAAATTTTATAGCATCCTTGATGGTGCTTTATAGTGGTCATAGTACAAAATCATAAAAGATAAACTTAGTTTAGAAGTGCATAAATTATCCTTCATGTAATTTTTATCTCTTTGTACACAGGCATATAGTATTGAAATAGGACTCTGTTATTATTTTTACATACTCACATTCTTCACCTGCAGCCAAGTGGCTAAAATAGTTAAAAGGAACTTCTAAAAAGAATACTATATTAAACATATGACATTAATGACTAACCATGATATCCCCTCAAAAGGGCACACACCATATAAATATTATGTCATTTTAGTATATTTCTCAGCAACAACTTGAGCATTTAGAGTCTTTCATACTCAGTGATTTATCACAGAAACAAAGATCTGAATACCACATGTGCTCACTCCTAAGCAGACCCTGAACATTTATCATAATACTACAAGAAAGGGATTGGCAGTAGAGGGACACAGCCAAGAGATATAGTATCAATAAGAGTACCCAAGCTTTACCTGTACAATGACCACTTATATACCTAACCCTGAATAGTACCTCACATCTTTAAAATAAAAATAATAATTAAATTTTAAAAATTGAGATGCTGATTTTAATGATCAGATACCTATTTAAAATACTTTTCTTGTGTGTTTGTCTTTTACTATGACAAATCCCTAAGACCGCTACTACATGTTATTTTACTGAGTAAGCTAGAGAGAAAATTTTTAGAACAGTAGTATTAACTAGAATGCACCTTTGGAAGTGATTCAGGATTTTATGAATATAGATGATCTTTCCTAGAGTTCTGCAGCCTACTTTCTTGGATGTATCATAAAGAGTGACAGATTGTAGTCTTAAGACTTTTTTTTGTTTTTTCTTTTTAAAATGTTCTCACTAGGATTGCCTTTGAAATAAAGTAGAGTTAACACTGGTGGAAACTGATAAAGCCTTTCACTCAAGGGCTATTAGGGCTCAGAAGCTCCTTTCTTTCTCAAGACACATACTCTATTTGATTTGAAGATGACAGCTGGACACTCACCCTGTAAAATGAATGTTTCAAAGAACTCAGTCCTGGCATGCCAGATGTGAACTTTGAGACTGTTTAAAACAACTTGTAAAACAAACAAACAAACAAAAGACCCAAAGTACTACTTTGACTTACTGAATTTCATAAATTGGGAATGAATGCCTGAGTTTTGAGACTTGTTCTAACTACCAACTAAAGCCAATATATCACATTTTCAGCTTTATTTTTCCCATCTGTCACATGGAATGGTTTTTACTGTCAGCAGTATAGTGAAATCTCTAAATAGTGGCAATGTGGGAAATGGTGGAAGAGAGAAAAGTGCTATGTCTTACTTTCTTTTGCTGTGGCAAGAGTCAATTATAGAGGAAAGAAGTGATAAAATATTTAAAATTTAGGTCTAGGTGAAGGAAGAAATTAATACAAACAAACAAAAAACAGAACAAAGTTGCCCATATTTAAAATAATAGAAATAGTGTTGTCCGTTGTGGGGCAGTAGTGACTTCACACTGCCCTTATTTTGCACTGTTCCCTTTCAGTGAATCAAGCATTGGGAGAGCCCTACAGAATAGACTTGAAAATGTCACCAGCATTGAATCAAAAAACAATGTTTCCTGAATCTAGACACACAATCTTTTGTTACTGTCTTCCTTTGCTGTTGAATAGTTGCTTACACATACAACCAAAATGAATACTAGGAATAGTCAGCAACCTCATTCAAATCATAAAAGCGAGTTTTGATGATAAATAAAAGTCTACTGGAAACGATGTGCTTATTTTTTAAATTGAAAGGTAAAGGTTATTATTAAGATACTGCTAGATATAAGCAGTCATTGAGAGAGATAAGGAGCAAAGCAATGTCTAAAATAATACTTATAAACTTTTAAAAGTAAATTCAATATTTTAAAATTCACTGACTAGAAAATAAGTGAATAATATTCCTCAAATATCTAAATCAGTTATTTCTGTAGCATAAAAGTACACACACATACACACTCACACGTGCTAATATATGAGAGAAGGTGAAAAAGAGATATTGTGAATCATGTCTCTCTCCTGACATAGTTGCACGATACACATTAACTTTGTTTATAAT
Organism: Carlito syrichta; assembly: GCF_000164805.1. Lineage (NCBI taxonomy): Eukaryota > Metazoa > Chordata > Mammalia > Primates > Tarsiidae > Carlito > Carlito syrichta. The sequence continues at coordinate 214,116 of NW_007259932.1, forward strand.
TTTATTTAAAACATTGAATTTATTTACCTACTTATGCAAAACACTTTGAAAGCTTGACCTCAACTATCTTGATTAGAGAAAATGCTGTCCTCAAACACAAAAATGTTACTAAAATATTTTAATTGCAGTATCTTATGGAAAGGTTGTCTTTGATACAGTTTCAAATGCAGCTACAACCTACTCACCTCTGTGGTATTAATGCATTCAAAATACCCAAGGTGATTATTATTAATGATAATATTTTCATGTGTATTATTATCATTGTGATGAAATTCAAGGCTAGCAGCATGTGTGAATGCATATTATTATATCAAAACTATTTGGACACTGGTGTTGCATTCATTTTCATTCAATGTCACAATGTAATACTAAATAAAATATACACATAGATATTCAATTTCAAGGTCTTCCATATTTTTTATTACATATTACTACTGACTGCATCTGTATATTTAAAGCCTGGCAGATGGTAAGCTAGAAAGCTGCCAATCAGGCAAGGAAACAATGGGAACAAAAAATGAACACATTCTCCAAGGGCAAAGTATTGATTCAAAGATTGTACGTATTAAACCTTGGAAAAACATAAGGATACAATTCCTAGATAAAGAATAATCTGCTCTGCACAGTAATAAAACTTAGTGTATATGAGTCTTTGTCGAACTAATATCATTTGTATTAAAAATTAATATTATTTTAGTGTTATTTTGACAGAAGATACTATTGAGATAAAATGTAAAAATATCAAATGAAAGTCTATTATGTACGTTACAGGAAAAATGGTATTTTGGAAATGGTTTTAAAAGGTTAATGATATTAATAAACACTTCATATATGATTATTTATTATTTCATTATGTTCTCAGTCAAGTAAAAAAAAAATCCTCAAAGAGACAAAAAGTCCCTAAAGCATTCCGCTTGAGAGATTTTAAAAAGTCATATGACCTTTACAATCACAATTACGATGGATTATTGCAATTTAACCCTTTGATAGTTCCTTATTGTCCATCCACATACATAGCTGGTTATTGTGTATAAACTGACATTTAACAATATTTTGCATAATAATTGCATTACTCAAATAGAATATAAAATATTTAAAAAATTTATTTCGCTATTTTTGTCGTGTTTCTTAAAAATGAATTAAGTTGGCTCAATCTAGTTAATTTTAGAAAAACTGATTTTCGAACCAAATACTGTTTTTAAATCAAAAAATAGCAATGCCTCCAAATTCTACTAGTGCTCAAGAAGTGAATTACTATTATAATTTATTGCAGTTTTGAACTGTTGAGTGAAAAATCTGCATTAAATACCAAGATATTTTAAAAGCCACACAATTAGATAAACTAATTATTTATCTTGATTTTAGATGTGCTCTTATTTGAGAATTCTTTTTTTTTCTCATTAATCAGTATTTTTTATTATGGTTTTGTGGGGTACAATTAAGGGTTAGGTATACAATGACGTTTCATTCAGGCACCCTGTAGATAAGAAGTGTTTTCCCATCCCCCGACAGATATTTGCTACTGTTAATCCCATCCCCCCCCCATAGTTTCCCAGTACCATCAGTCATTTTCTCATAGTATTGCATTGGATGTTCAAGGTCCATTATATGAGTGAGAACATGTGATATTCGGATTTTTGTTTTTGTGAGAGGTCACTCAGTATTATAGACTCTAGTTCCATCCAGGTTGCAGCGAAATTCATGATTTTGTTCTTTTTTATGGCTGCGTAGTATTCCTAGGTCCCTCTACTCTGTGGTTCTTAAGTACAGACAAATACTTTCTACTTCTTTGCATCCCAGTGCCATGCACAGGGCTTAGGATATAGTAATGTCTTACAATAAATATATTTTCAAATGATGTAATGAATAACTCAACTTGGAACTGTGCATCACCATTAGAAGCATTTAGGCTATTATTTAGGGTATATGTAAAAATAACCCCTTCATCTTCTCCTCATCTATTTTTGTCTGCTATTTTTTTTAAAAAAAAGGTGATTAAAAATCTAAAATGTAACCACAGAAGAAATAATGTTATGTGACATATAATAATATTATTACATACTAATAAAATGTACATAACGTTTTCAAAGAAGATGAGACATTTAGGTGTCAGAGAAGAAAATAAGGGCAAATGGCATAAGGCAAACAATAAATCAACGTATACTCTACTGGAAACATTGTATCAAAGGTATTGTCTTATAAAGATAATCAAGACCGGGCTCAGTGGCCCAACCTATAATTCCAGCAGTTGAGAGGCTGAGGGGAGAGGACTGTCTGAGCCCGCAGGTTTGAGACCAGTCAGGAAAACATGTGACACCTCATATCTACAAAAAAAAAATTTAAAAATTGCCAGGTGTGGTAACGCACGCCTGTGATTCTGGCCACTTGGAAGGCTGAGGCAGAAGAATCTCCAGAGCCAAGCAGGTCGACACTGGGGTGTTGATGAGCATGCCACTGCACTCCAGCCTGGGCGACAGAGTGAGACTCCAACACACATACAAACACATACACACACACAAGATAATCAAAAGCACCTTTGAAAGATAACAAGGAAAATGCTCATATTTTTGAACAGCTAGGTTAGACATGCTTACAACTCCTAATGAAAGCACATAGTAAGATAGCTACATGCCTAAGAGCCTCCTGATCTTGACAGTGCAATTTTGTTTAATGAATTAGCCATAATCTTTTGTTATGCAGTGAATTTATTTGAATATTTTTCAACTAAAGCTAGTTTGTTCTAAAGGTTAGTGGTTTGCCATACACTAAGACTGTGGTAATTAAACTTTGTATTTAAAAATGTTTTTATTTATTTTTATATTTTTTAGAGACAGGTTCTTGCTATGTTGAACAGGCTGGAGTACGGTGGCCATTCATAGGCACCATCATAGGTTTGGTCTCCCAAGTAGTTGGGACTACAGACAAATACCACCACATTCGACTCAGAAGGCTTATATTTTTTTTAACAAACTGTGAAATTGTTTCCAAAACACTTTAAAGTACAAAAAAAACCCCACTGCTTTTGGAGAAATTCATATTATCATTGTTTTACTATAAACAGCCACACTATAGAAGACAAAGATAAGACTAGCTTGCATGTATAAGATAGAAAATGAGATTTGTATGGAAAATGTTGTTAGATTTAAATGTGAGTTCCAAAATTTATTTTGTTCACTAATAGATTGTTTGGATAAAGTTTATTTGGTTTTTTTTTTGAGTTGGAGTCTCACTCTGGGAGCACTCTGCAGACTGAAGTGCAGTGGCCACTCCCAGCCACCGCAGCCTTGACCTGCTGGGATCCGGCAATCCTTCTGCCTCAGCCTTCCAAGTAGCTGGAACTACAGG